>NW_027468857.1:0-256482 GCF_046254945.1 Alosa pseudoharengus
TTTTTGACAAATTTCAAAATATGTCAGATATTGTCCAAATTATTTTTTATTTCACGTCTAGACATGTGAAATGCACGAACTAGTGCAAAAAAGTGTAACAAAATTGGTTTGATTTTTTTTTAGTACCTTTCAGTTTTTCTTAGTTTTCACATAAGGTCCGGGGTCAGGACAAAAGACAGATTTTTGACAAATTTCAAAATATGTCAGATATTGTCCAAATTATTTTTTATTTCACGTCTAGACATGTGAAATGCATGAACTAGTGCAAAAAAGTGTAACAAAATTGGTTTGATTTTTTTTAGTACCTTTCAGTTTTTCTTAGTTTTCACATAAGGTCCGGGGTCAGGACAAAAGACAGATTTTTGACAAATTTCAAAATATGTCAGATATTGTCCAAATTATTTTTTATTTCACTTATAGACATGTGAAATGCATGAACTAGGGCAAAAAAGTGTAAAAAAAAATGGTTTGATTTTTTTTTAGTACCTTGCAGTTTTTCTTAGTTTTCACATAAGGTCCGGGGTCAGGACAAAAGACAGATTTTTGACAAATTTCAAAATATGTCAGATATTGTCCAAATTATTTTTTATTTCACGTCTAGACATGTGAAATGCATGAACTAGTGCAAAAAAGTGTAACAAAATTGGTTTGATTTTTTTTAGTACCTTTCAGTTTTTCTTAGTTTTCACATAAGGTCCGGGGTCAGGACAAAAGACAGATTTTTGACAAATTTCAAAATATGTCAGATATTGTACAAATTATTTTTTATTTCATTTCTAGACATGTGAAATGCATGAACTAGGGCAAAAAAAGTGAAAAAAAATTGGTCTGATTTTTTTTAGTACTTTTCAGTTTTTCTTATTTTTCACGTAAGGTCCGGGGTCAGGACAAAAGACAGATTTTTGACAAATTTCAAAATCTGTCAGATATTGTCCAAATGATTTTTTATTTCACTTCTAGACATGTGAAATGCATGAACTAGGGCAAAAAAGTGTAAAAAAATTGGTTTGATTTTTTTTAGTACCTTTCAGTTTTTCTTAGTTTTCACATAAGGTCCTGGGTCAGGATAAAAGACAGATTTTTGACAAATTTCAAAATCTCTCAGATATTGTCCAAATTATTTTTTATTTCACTTCTAGACATGTGAAATGCATGAACTAGGGCAAGAAAGTGTGAAAAAATTGGTTTGATTTTTTTTTAGTACCTTGCAGTTTTTCTTAGTTTTCACATAAGGTCCGGGGTCAGGACAAAAGACAGATTTTTGACAAATTTCAAAATATGTCAGATATTGTCCAAATCATTTTTTATTTCACTTATAGACATGTGAAATGCATGAACTAGGGCAAAAAAGTGTAAAAAAAAATGGTTTGATTTTTTTTTAGTACCTTGCAGTTTTTCTTAGTTTTCACATAAGGTCCGGGGTCAGGACAAAAGACAGATTTTTGACAAATTTCAAAATCTGTCAGATATTGTCCAAATTATTTTTTATTTCACGTCTAGACATGTGAAATGCATGAACAAGTGCAAAAAAGTGTAAAAAAATTGGTTTGATTTTTTTTAGTACCTTTCAGTTTTTCTTAGTTTTCACATAAGGTCCGGGGTCGGGACAAAAGACAGATTTTTGACAAATTTCAAAATATGTCAGATATTGTCCAAATTATTTTTTATTTCACTTCTAGACATGTGAAATGCATGAACTAGGGCAAAAAAAGTGAAAAAAAATTGGTCTGATTTTTTTAGTACTTTTCAGTTTTTCTTAGTTTTCACATAAGGTCCGGGGTCAGGACAAAAGACAGATTTTTGACAAATTTCAAAATCTGTCAGATATTGTCCAAATGATTTTTTATTTCACGTCTAGACATGTGAAATGCATGAACTAGTGCAAAAAAGTGTAACAAAATTGGTTTGATTTTTTTTAGTACCTTTCAGTTTTTCTTAGTTTTCTCACAAGGTCCGGGGTCAGGACAAAAGACAGATTTTTGACAAATTTCAAAATCTGTCAGATATTGTCCAAATTATTTTTTATTTCACGTCTAGACATGTGAAATGCATGAACAAGTGCAAAAAAGTGTAAAAAAATTGGTTTGATTTTTTTTAGTACCTTTCAGTTTTTCTTAGTTTTCACATAAGGTCCGGGGTCGGGACAAAAGACAGATTTTTGACAAATTTCAAAATATGTCAGATATTGTCCAAATTATTTTTTATTTCACTTCTAGACATGTGAAATGCATGAACTAGGGCAAAAAAAGTGAAAAAAAATTGGTCTGATTTTTTTAGTACTTTTCAGTTTTTCTTAGTTTTCACATAAGGTCCGGGGTCAGGACAAAAGACAGATTTTTGACAAATTTCAAAATCTGTCAGATATTGTCCAAATCATTTTTTATTTCACTTCTAGACATGTGAAATGCATGAACTAGGGCAAAAAAGTGTAACAAAAATGGTTTGATTTTTTTTAGTACCTTTCAGTTTTTCTTAGTTTTCACACAAGGTCCGGGGTCAGGACAAAAGACAGATTTTTGACAAATTTCAAAATATGTCAGATATTGTCCAAATTATTTTTTATTTCACTTCTAGACATGTGAAATGCATGAACTAGGGCAAAAAAAGTGAAAAAAAATTGGTCTGATTTTTTTAGTACTTTTCAGTTTTTCTTAGTTTTCACATAAGGTCCGGGGTCAGGACAAAAGACAGATTTTTGACAAATTTCAAAATCTGTCAGATATTGTCCAAATCATTTTTTATTTCACTTCTAGACATGTGAAATGCATGAACTAGGGCAAAAAAGTGTAACAAAAATGGTTTGATTTTTTTTAGTACCTTTCAGTTTTTCTTAGTTTTCACACAAGGTCCGGGGTCAGGACAAAAGACAGATTTTTGACAAATTTCAAAATATGTCAGATATTGTCCAAATTATTTTTTATTTCACTTCTAGACATGTGAAATGCATGAACTAGGGCAAAAAAAGTGAAAAAAAATTGGTCTGATTTTTTTAGTACTTTTCAGTTTTTCTTAGTTTTCACATAAGGTCCGGGGTCAGGACAAAAGACAGATTTTTGACAAATTTCAAAATCTGTCAGATATTGTCCAAATCATTTTTTATTTCACTTCTAGACATGTGAAATGCATGAACTAGGGCAAAAAAGTGTAACAAAATTGGTTTGATTTTTTTTAGTACCTTTCAGTTTTTCTTAGTTTTCACACAAGGTCCGGGGTCAGGACAAAAGACAGATTTTTGACAAATTTCAAAATATGTCAGATATTGTCCAAATTATTTTCTATTTCACGTCTAGACATGTGAAATGCACGAACAAGTGCAAAAAAGTGTAACAAAATTGGTTTGATTTTTTTTAGTACCTTTCAGTTTTTCTTAGTTTTCTCACAAGGTCCGGGGTCAGGACAAAAGACAGATTTTTGACAAATTTCAAAATATGTCAGATATTGTCCAAATTATTTTTTATTTCACGTCTAGACATGTGAAATGCATGAACTAGGGTAAAAAAGTGTAACAAAAATGGTTTGATTTTTTTTAGTACCTTTCAGTTTTTCTTAGTTTTCACACAAGGTCCGGGGTCAGGACAAAAGACAGATTTTTGACAAATTTCAAAATATGTCAGATATTGTCCAAATTATTTTTTATTTCACGTCTAGACATGTGAAATGCATGATCAAGTGCAAAAAAGTGTAACAAAATTGGTTTGATTTTTTTTAGTACCTTTCAGTTTATCTTAGTTTTCACATAAGGTCCGGGGTCAGGACAAAAGACAGATTTTTGACAAATTTCAAAATCTGTCAGATATTGTCCAAATTATTTTTTATTTCACTTCTAGACATGTGAAATGCATGAACTAGGGCAAAAAAAGTGAAAAAAAATTGATCTGATTTTTTTTAGTACTTTTCAGTTTTTCTTAGTTTTCACATAACGTCCGGGGTCAGGACAAAAGACAGAATTTTTACAAATTTCAAAATATGTCAGATATTGTCCAAATCATTTTTTATTTCATTTCTAGACATGTGAAATGCATGAACTAGGGCAAAAAAGTGTAAAAAAATTGGTTTGATTTTTTTTAGTACCTTTCAGGTTTTCTTAGTTTTCACATAAGGTCCGGGGTCAGGACAAAAGACAGATTTTTGACAAATTTCAAAATATGTCAGATATTGTCCAAATTATTTTTTATTTCACTTCTAGACATGTGAAATGCATGAACTAGGGCAAAAAAAGTGAAAAAAAATTGGTCTGATTTTTTTTAGTACCTTGCAGTTTTTCTTAGTTTTCACATAAGGTCCGGGGTCAGGACAAAAGACAGATTTTTGACAAATTTCAAAATATGTCAGATATTGTCCAAATTATATTCTATTTCACGTCTAGACATGTGAAATGCACAAGTGCAAAAAAGTGTAACAAAATTGGTTTGATTTTTTTTAGTACCTTTCAGTTTTTCTTCGTTTTCTCACAAGGTCCGGGGTCAGGACAAAAGACAGATTTTTGACAAATTTCAAAATATGTCAGATATTGTCCAAATTATTTTTTATTTCACTTCTAGACATGTGAAATGCATGAACTAGGGCAAAAAAAGTGAAAAAAAATTGGTCTGATTTTTTTTAGTACCTTGCAGTTTTTCTTAGTTTTCACATAAGGTCCGGGGTCAGGACAAAAGACAGATTTTTGACAAATTTCAAAATATGTCAGATATTGTCCAAATTATTTTTTATTTCACTTCTAGACATGTGAAATGCATGAACTAGGGCAAAAAAAGTGAAAAGAAATTGGTCTGATTTTTTTTAGTACCTTGCAGTTTTTCTTAGTTTTCACATAAGGTCCGGGGTCAGGACAAAAGACAGATTTTTGACAAATTTCAAAATATGTCAGATATTGTCCAAATTATTTTTTATTTCACTTCTAGACATGTGAAATGCATGAACTAGGGCAAAAAAAAGTGAAAAAAAATTGGTCTGATTTTTTTTAGTACTTTTCAGTTTTTCTTAGTTTTCCGGGGTCAGGACAAAAGACAGATTTTTGACAAATTTCAAAATCTGTCAGATATTGTCCAAATCATTTTTTATTTCACTTCTAGACATGTGAAATGCATGAACTAGGGCAAAAAAAGTGAAAAGAAATTGGTCTGATTTTTTTTTAGTACCTTGCAGTTTTTCTTAGTTTTCACATAAGGTCCGGGGTCAGGACAAAAGACAGATTTTTGACAAATTTCAAAATATGTCAGATATTGTCCAAATTATTTTTTATTTCACTTCTAGACATGTGAAATGCATGAACTAGGGCAAAAAAGTGTAACAAAATTGGTTTGATTTTTTTTAGTACCTTTCAGTTTTTCTTGGTTTTCACACAAGGTCCGGGGTCAGGACAAAAGACAGTTTTTTGACAAATTTCAAAATCTGTCAGATATTGTCCAAATCATTTTTTATTTCACTTCTAGACATGTGAAATGCATGAACTAGGGCAAAAAAGTGTAACAAAATTGGTTTGATTTTTTTTAGTACCTTTCAGTTTTTCTTAGTTTTCACACAAGGTCCGGGGTCAGGACAAAAGACAGATTTTTGACAAATTTCAAAATATGTCAGATATTGTCCAAATTATTTTCTATTTCACGTCTAGACATGTGAAATGCACGAACAAGTGCAAAAAAGTGTAACAAAATTGGTTTGATTTTTTTTAGTACCTTTCAGTTTTTCTTAGTTTTCTCACAAGGTCCGGGGTCAGGACAAAAGACAGATTTTTGACAAATTTCAAAATATGTCAGATATTGTCCAAATTATTTTTTATTTCACGTCTAGACATGTGAAATGCATGAACTAGGGTAAAAAAGTGTAACAAAAATGGTTTGATTTTTTTTAGTACCTTTCAGTTTTTCTTAGTTTTCACACAAGGTCCGGGGTCAGGACAAAAGACAGATTTTTGACAAATTTCAAAATATGTCAGATATTGTCCAAATTATTTTTTATTTCACGTCTAGACATGTGAAATGCATGATCAAGTGCAAAAAAGTGTAACAAAATTGGTTTGATTTTTTTTAGTACCTTTCAGTTTATCTTAGTTTTCACATAAGGTCCGGGGTCAGGACAAAAGACAGATTTTTGACAAATTTCAAAATCTGTCAGATATTGTCCAAATTATTTTTTATTTCACATGTGAAATGCATGAACTAGGGCAAAAAAATCTGATCGATCTGATTTTTTTTAGTACTTTTCAGTTTTTCTTAGTTTTCACATAAGGTCCGGGGTCAGGACAAAAGACAGAATTTTTACAAATTTCAAAATATGTCAGATATTGTCCAAATCATTTTTTATTTCATTTCTAGACATGTGAAATGCATGAACTAGGGCAAAAAAGTGTAAAAAAATTGGTTTGATTTTTTTTAGTACCTTTCAGGTTTTCTTAGTTTTCACATAAGGTCCGGGGTCAGGACAAAAGACAGATTTTTGACAAATTTCAAAATATGTCAGATATTGTCCAAATTATTTTTTATTTCACTTCTAGACATGTGAAATGCATGAACTAGGGCAAAAAAAGTGAAAAAAAATTGGTCTGATTTTTTTTTAGTACCTTGCAGTTTTTCTTAGTTTTCACATAAGGTCCGGGGTCAGGACAAAAGACAGATTTTTGACAAATTTCAAAATATGTCAGATATTGTCCAAATTATATTCTATTTCACGTCTAGACATGTGAAATGCACAAGTGCAAAAAAGTGTAACAAAATTGGTTTGATTTTTTTTAGTACCTTTCAGTTTTTCTTCGTTTTCTCACAAGGTCCGGGGTCAGGACAAAAGACAGATTTTTGACAAATTTCAAAATATGTCAGATATTGTCCAAATTATTTTTTATTTCACTTCTAGACATGTGAAATGCATGAACTAGGGCAAAAAAAGTGAAAAAAAATTGGTCTGATTTTTTTTTAGTACCTTGCAGTTTTTCTTAGTTTTCACATAAGGTCCGGGGTCAGGACAAAAGACAGATTTTTGACAAATTTCAAAATATGTCAGATATTGTCCAAATTATTTTTTATTTCACTTCTAGACATGTGAAATGCATGAACTAGGGCAAAAAAAGTGAAAAGAAATTGGTCTGATTTTTTTTAGTACCTTGCAGTTTTTCTTAGTTTTCACATAAGGTCCGGGGTCAGGACAAAAGACAGATTTTTGACAAATTTCAAAATATGTCAGATATTGTCCAAATTATTTTTTATTTCACTTCTAGACATGTGAAATGCATGAACTAGGGCAAAAAAAGTGAAAAAAAATTGGTCTGATTTTTTTTAGTACTTTTCAGTTTTTCTTAGTTTTCCGGGGTCAGGACAAAAGACAGATTTTTGACAAATTTCAAAATCTGTCAGATATTGTCCAAATCATTTTTTATTTCACTTCTAGACATGTGAAATGCATGAACTAGGGCAAAAAAAGTAAAAAGAAATTGGTCTGATTTTTTTTTAGTACCTTGCAGTTTTTCTTAGTTTTCACATAAGGTCCGGGGTCAGGACAAAAGACAGATTTTTGACAAATTTCAAAATATGTCAGATATTGTCCAAATTATTTTTTATTTCACTTCTAGACATGTGAAATGCATGAACTAGGGCAAAAAAGTGTAACAAAATTGGTTTGATTTTTTTTAGTACCTTTCAGTTTTTCTTGGTTTTCACACAAGGTCCGGGGTCAGGACAAAAGACAGTTTTTTGACAAATTTCAAAATATGTCAGATATTGTCCAAATTATTTTTTATTTCACTTCTAGACATGTGAAATGCACGAACAAGTGCAAAAAAGTGTAACAAAATTGGTTTGATTTTTTTTAGTACCTTTCAGTTTTTCTTAGTTTTCTCACAAGGTCCGGGGTCAGGACAAAAGACAGATTTTTGACAAATTTCAAAATATGTCAGATATTGTCCAAATTATTTTTTATTTCACGTCTAGACATGTGAAATGCATGAACTAGTGCAAAAAAGTGTAACAAAATTGGTTTGATTTTTTTTTAGTACTTTTCAGTTTTTCTTAGTTTTCACATGAGGTCCGGGGTCAGGATAAAAGACAGATTTTTTACAAATTTCAAAATCTCTCAGATATTGTCCAAATTATTTTTTATTTCACTTCTAGACATGTGAAATGCATGAACTAGGGCAAAAAAAGTGAAAAAAAATTGATCTGATTTTTTTTAGTACTTTTCAGTTTTTCTTAGTTTTCACATAAGGTCCGGGGTCAGGACAAAAGACAGAATTTTTACAAATTTCAAAATATGTCAGATATTGTCCAAATCATTTTTTATTTCACTTCTAGACATGTGAAATGCATGAACTAGGGCAAAAAAGTGTAAAAAAATTGGTTTGATTTTTTTTTAGTCCCTTGCAGTTTTTCTTAGTTTTCACATAAGGTCCGGGGTCAGGACAAAAGACAGAATTTTGACAAATTTCAAAATATGTCAGATATTGTCCAAATCATTTTTTATTTCACTTCTAGACATGTGAAATGCATGAACTAGGGCAAAAAAGTGTAAAAAAATTGGTTTGATTTTTTTTTAGTACCTTGCAGTTTTTCTTAGTTTTCACATAAGGTCCGGGGTCAGGACAAAAGACAGAATTTTGACAAATTTCAAAATATGTCAGATATTGTCCAAATCATTTTTTATTTCACTTATAGACATGTGAAATGCATGAACTAGGGCAAAAAAGTGTAAAAAAATTGGTTTGATTTTTTTTAGTACCTTTCAGTTTTTTTTAGTTTTCACATAAGGTCCGGGGTCAGGACAAAAGACAGATTTTTGACAAATTTCAAAATATGTCAGATATTGTCCAAATTATTTTTTATTTCACGTCTAGACATGTGAAATGCATGAACTAGTGCAAAAAAGTGTAACAAAATTGGTTTGATTTTTTTTTAGTACTTTTCAGTTTTTCTTAGTTTTCACATAAGGTCCGGGGTCAGGACAAAAGACAGATTTTTGACAAATTTCAAAATCTGTCAGATATTGTCCAAATCATTTTTTATTTAATTTCTAGACATGTGAAATGCATGAACTAGTGCAAAAAAGTGTAACAAAATTCGTTTGATTTTTTTTAGTACTTTTCAGTTTTTCTTAGTTTTCACATAAGGTCAGGATAAAAGACAGATTTTTGACAAATTTCAAAATCTCTCAGATATTGTCCAAATCATTTTTTATTTCACTTCTAGACATATGAAATGCATGAACTAGGGCAAAAAAGTGTAAAAAAATTGGTTTGATTTTTTTTAGTACCTTTCAGTTTTTCTTAGTTTTCACATAAGGTCCGGGGTCAGGACAAAAGACAGATTTTTGACAAATTTCAAAATATGTCAGATATTGTCCAAATCATTTTTTATTTCACTTCTAGACATGTGAAATGCATGAACTAGGGCAAAAAAGTGTAAAAACATTGGTTTGATTTTTTTAGTACCTTTCAGTTTTTCTTAGTGTTCACATAAGGTCCGGGGTCAGGACAAAAGACAGATTTTTGACAAATTTCAAAATCTGTCAGATATTGTCCAAATTATTTTTTATTTCACTTCTAGACAAGTGAAATGCATGAACTAGGGCAAAAAAAGTGAAAAAAAATTGGTTTGATTTTTTTTAGTACCTTTCAGTTTTTCTTAGTTTTCACATAAGGTCCGGGGTCAGGACAAAAGACAGATTTTTGACAAATTTCAAAATCTGTCAGATATTGTCCAAATCATTTTTTATTTCATTTCTAGACATGTGAAATGCATGAACTAGGGCAAAAAAGTGTAAAAAAATTGGTTTGATTTTTTTTAGTACCTTTCAGGTTTTCTTAGTTTTCACATAAGGTCCGGGGTCAGGACAAAAGACAGATTTTTGACAAATTTCAAAATCTGTCAGATATTGTCCAAATCATTTTTTATTTCATTTCTAGACATGTGAAATGCATGAACTAGGGCAAAAAAGTGTAAAAAAATTGGTTTGATTTTTTTTAGTACCTTTCAGGTTTTCTTAGTTTTCACATAAGGTCCGGGGTCAGGACAAAAGACAGATTTTTGACAAATTTCAAAAGATGTCAGATATTGTCCAAATTATTTTTTATTTCACTTCTAGACATGTGAAATGCATGAACTAGGGCAAAAAAAGTGAAAAAAAATTGGTCTGATTTTTTTTTAGTACCTTGCAGTTTTTCTTAGTTTTCACATAAGGTCCGGGGTCAGGACAAAAGACAGATTTTTGACAAATTTCAAAATATGTCAGATATTGTCCAAATTATATTCTATTTCACGTCTAGACATGTGAAATGCACAAGTGCAAAAAAGTGTAACAAAATTGGTTTGATTTTTTTTAGTACCTTTCAGTTTTTCTTCGTTTTCTCACAAGGTCCGGGGTCAGGACAAAAGACAGATTTTTGACAAATTTCAAAATATGTCAGATATTGTCCAAATTATTTTTTATTTCACTTCTAGACATGTGAAATGCATGAACTAGGGCAAAAAAAGTGAAAAAAAATTGGTCTGATTTTTTTTTAGTACCTTGCAGTTTTTCTTAGTTTTCACATAAGGTCCGGGGTCAGGACAAAAGACAGATTTTTGACAAATTTCAAAATATGTCAGATATTGTCCAAATTATTTTTTATTTCACTTCTAGACATGTGAAATGCATGAACTAGGGCAAAAAATGTGAAAAGAAATTGGTCTGATTTTTTTTAGTACCTTGCAGTTTTTCTTAGTTTTCACATAAGGTCCGGGGTCAGGACAAAAGACAGATTTTTGACAAATTTCAAAATATGTCAGATATTGTCCAAATTATTTTTTATTTCACTTCTAGACATGTGAAATGCATGAACTAGGGCAAAAAAAGTGAAAAAAAATTGGTCTGATTTTTTTTAGTACTTTTCAGTTTTTCTTAGTTTTCCGGGGTCAGGACAAAAGACAGATTTTTGACAAATTTCAAAATCTGTCAGATATTGTCCAAATCATTTTTTATTTCACTTCTAGACATGTGAAATGCATGAACTAGGGCAAAAAAAGTGAAAAGAAATTGGTCTGATTTTTTTTTAGTACCTTGCAGTTTTTCTTAGTTTTCACATAAGGTCCGGGGTCAGGACAAAAGACAGATTTTTGACAAATTTCAAAATCTGTCAGATATTGTCCAAATCATTTTTTATTTCATTTCTAGACATGTGAAATGCATGAACTAGGGCAAAAAAGTGTAAAAAAATTGGTTTGATTTTTTTTAGTACCTTTCAGGTTTTCTTAGTTTTCACATAAGGTCCGGGGTCAGGACAAAAGACAGATTTTTGACAAATTTCAAAATCTGTCAGATATTGTCCAAATCTTTTTTTATTTCATTTCTAGACATGTGAAATGCATGAACTAGGGCAAAAAAGTGTAAAAAAATTGGTTTGATTTTTTTTAGTACCTTTCAGGTTTTCTTAGTTTTCACATAAGGTCCGGGGTCAGGACAAAAGACAGATTTTTGACAAATTTCAAAAGATGTCAGATATTGTCCAAATTATTTTTTATTTCACTTCTAGACATGTGAAATGCATGAACTAGGGCAAAAAAAGTGAAAAAAAATTGGTCTGATTTTTTTTTAGTACCTTGCAGTTTTTCTTAGTTTTCACATAAGGTCCGGGGTCAGGACAAAAGACAGATTTTTGACAAATTTCAAAATATGTCAGATATTGTCCAAATTATATTATATTTCACGTCTAGACATGTGAAATGCACAAGTGCAAAAAAGTGTAACAAAATTGGTTTGATTTTTTTTAGTACCTTTCAGTTTTTCTTCGTTTTCTCACAAGGTCCGGGGTCAGGACAAAAGACAGATTTTTGACAAATTTCAAAATATGTCAGATATTGTCCAAATTATTTTTTATTTCACTTCTAGACATGTGAAATGCATGAACTAGGGCAAAAAAAGTGAAAAAAAATTGGTCTGATTTTTTTTTAGTACCTTGCAGTTTTTCTTAGTTTTCACATAAGGTCCGGGGTCAGGACAAAAGACAGATTTTTGACAAATTTCAAAATATGTCAGATATTGTCCAAATTATTTTTTATTTCACTTCTAGACATGTGAAATGCATGAACTAGGGCAAAAAAAGTGAAAAGAAATTGGTCTGATTTTTTTTAGTACCTTGCAGTTTTTCTTAGTTTTCACATAAGGTCCGGGGTCAGGACAAAAGACAGATTTTTGACAAATTTCAAAATATGTCAGATATTGTCCAAATTATTTTTTATTTCACTTCTAGACATGTGAAATGCATGAACTAGGGCAAAAAAAGTGAAAAAAAATTGGTCTGATTTTTTTTAGTACTTTTCAGTTTTTCTTAGTTTTCCGGGGTCAGGACAAAAGACAGATTTTTGACAAATTTCAAAATCTGTCAGATATTGTCCAAATCATTTTTTATTTCACTTCTAGACATGTGAAATGCATGAACTAGGGCAAAAAAAGTGAAAAGAAATTGGTCTGATTTTTTTTTAGTACCTTGCAGTTTTTCTTAGTTTTCACATAAGGTCCGGGGTCAGGACAAAAGACAGATTTTTGACAAATTTCAAAATATGTCAGATATTGTCCAAATTATTTTTTATTTCACTTCTAGACATGTGAAATGCATGAACTAGGGCAAAAAAGTGTAACAAAATTGGTTTGATTTTTTTTAGTACCTTTCAGTTTTTCTTGGTTTTCACACAAGGTCCGGGGTCAGGACAAAAGACAGTTTTTTGACAAATTTCAAAATATGTCAGATATTGTCCAAATTATTTTTTATTTCACTTCTAGACATGTGAAATGCACGAACAAGTGCAAAAAAGTGTAACAAAATTGGTTTGATTTTTTTTAGTACCTTTCAGTTTTTCTTAGTTTTCTCACAAGGTCCGGGGTCAGGACAAAAGACAGATTTTTGACAAATTTCAAAATATGTCAGATATTGTCCAAATTATTTTTTATTTCACGTCTAGACATGTGAAATGCATGAACTAGTGCAAAAAAGTGTAACAAAATTGGTTTGATTTTTTTTTAGTACTTTTCAGTTTTTCTTAGTTTTCACATGAGGTCCGGGGTCAGGATAAAAGACAGATTTTTTACAAATTTCAAAATCTCTCAGATATTGTCCAAATTATTTTTTATTTCACTTCTAGACATGTGAAATGCATGAACTAGGGCAAAAAAAGTGAAAAAAATTGATCTGATTTTTTTTAGTACTTTTCAGTTTTTCTTAGTTTTCACATAAGGTCCGGGGTCAGGACAAAAGACAGAATTTTTACAAATTTCAAAATATGTCAGATATTGTCCAAATCATTTTTTATTTCACTTCTAGACATGTGAAATGCATGAACTAGGGCAAAAAAGTGTAAAAAAATTGGTTTGATTTTTTTTTAGTCCCTTGCAGTTTTTCTTAGTTTTCACATAAGGTCCGGGGTCAGGACAAAAGACAGAATTTTGACAAATTTCAAAATATGTCAGATATTGTCCAAATTATTTTTTATTTCACTTCTAGACATGTGAAATGCATGAACAAGTGCAAAAAAGTGTAACAAAATTGGTTTGATTTTTTTTAGTACCTTTCAGTTTTTCTTCGTTTTCTCACAAGGTCCGGGGTCAGGACAAAAGACAGATTTTTGACAAATTTCAAAATATGTCAGATATTGTCCAAATTATTTTTTATTTCACTTCTAGACATGTGAAATGCATGAACTAGGGCAAAAAAAGTGAAAAAAAATTGGTCTGATTTTTTTTAGTACTTTTCAGTTTTTCTTAGTTTTCCGGGGTCAGGACAAAAGACAGATTTTTGACAAATTTCAAAATCTGTCAGATATTGTCCAAATCATTTTTTATTTCACTTCTAGACATGTGAAATGCATGAACTGGGGCAAAAAAAGTGAAAAGAAATTGGTCTGATTTTTTTTTTAGTACCTTGCAGTTTTTCTTAGTTTTCACATAAGGTCCGGGGTCAGGACAAAAGACAGATTTTTGACAAATTTCAAAATATGTCAGATATTGTCCAAATTATTTTTTATTTCACTTCTAGACATGTGAAATGCATGAACTAGGGCAAAAAAGTGTAACAAAATTGGTTTGATTTTTTTTAGTACCTTTCAGTTTTTCTTAGTTTTCACACAAGGTCCGGGGTCAGGACAAAAGACAGTTTTTTGACAAATTTCAAAATATGTCAGATATTGTCCAAATTATTTTTTATTTCACTTCTAGACATGTGAAATGCACGAACAAGTGCAAAAAAGTGTAACAAAATTGGTTTGATTTTTTTTAGTACCTTTCAGTTTTTCTTAGTTTTCTCACAAGGTCCGGGGTCAGGACAAAAGACAGATTTTTGACAAATTTCAAAATATGTCAGATATTGTCCAAATTATTTTTTATTTCACGTCTAGACATGTGAAATGCACGAACAAGTGCAAAAAAGTGTAACAAAATTGGTTTAATTTTTTTTAGTACCTTTCAGTTTTTCTTAGTTTTCTCACAAGGTCCGGGGTCAGGACAAAAGACAGATTTTTGACAAATTTCAAAATATGTCAGATATTGTCCAAATTATTTTTTATTTCACTTCTAGACATGTGAAATGCATGAACTAGGGCAAAAAAAGTGAAAAGAAATTGGTCTGATTTTTTTTAGTACCTTGCAGTTTTTCTTAGTTTTCACATAAGGTCCGGGGTCAGGACAAAAGACAGATTTTTGACAAATTTCAAAATATGTCAGATATTGTCCAAATTATTTTTTATTTCACTTCTAGACATGTGAAATGCATGAACTAGGGCAAAAAAAGTGAAAAAAAATTGGTCTGATTTTTTTTAGTACTTTTCAGTTTTTCTTAGTTTTCCGGGGTCAGGACAAAAGACAGATTTTTGACAAATTTCAAAATCTGTCAGATATTGTCCAAATCATTTTTTATTTCACTTCTAGACATGTGAAATGCATGAACTAGGGCAAAAAAAGTGAAAAGAAATTGGTCTGATTTTTTTTTAGTACCTTGCAGTTTTTCTTAGTTTTCACATAAGGTCCGGGGTCAGGACAAAAGACAGATTTTTGACAAATTTCAAAATATGTCAGATATTGTCCAAATTATTTTTTATTTCACTTCTAGACATGTGAAATGCATGAACTAGGGCAAAAAAGTGTAACAAAATTGGTTTGATTTTTTTTAGTACCTTTCAGTTTTTCTTGGTTTTCACACAAGGTCCGGGGTCAGGACAAAAGACAGTTTTTTGACAAATTTCAAAATATGTCAGATATTGTCCAAATTATTTTTTATTTCACTTCTAGACATGTGAAATGCACGAACAAGTGCAAAAAAGTGTAACAAAATTGGTTTGATTTTTTTTAGTACCTTTCAGTTTTTCTTAGTTTTCTCACAAGGTCCGGGGTCAGGACAAAAGACAGATTTTTGACAAATTTCAAAATATGTCAGATATTGTCCAAATTATTTTTTATTTCACGTCTAGACATGTGAAATGCATGAACTAGTGCAAAAAAGTGTAACAAAATTGGTTTGATTTTTTTTTAGTACTTTTCAGTTTTTCTTAGTTTTCACATGAGGTCCGGGGTCAGGATAAAAGACAGATTTTTTACAAATTTCAAAATCTCTCAGATATTGTCCAAATTATTTTTTATTTCACTTCTAGACATGTGAAATGCATGAACTAGGGCAAAAAAAGTGAAAAAAATTGATCTGATTTTTTTTAGTACTTTTCAGTTTTTCTTAGTTTTCACATAAGGTCCGGGGTCAGGACAAAAGACAGAATTTTTACAAATTTCAAAATATGTCAGATATTGTCCAAATCATTTTTTATTTCACTTCTAGACATGTGAAATGCATGAACTAGGGCAAAAAAGTGTAAAAAAATTGGTTTGATTTTTTTTTAGTCCCTTGCAGTTTTTCTTAGTTTTCACATAAGGTCCGGGGTCAGGACAAAAGACAGAATTTTGACAAATTTCAAAATATGTCAGATATTGTCCAAATTATTTTTTATTTCACTTCTAGACATGTGAAATGCATGAACAAGTGCAAAAAAGTGTAACAAAATTGGTTTGATTTTTTTTAGTACCTTTCAGTTTTTCTTCGTTTTCTCACAAGGTCCGGGGTCAGGACAAAAGACAGATTTTTGACAAATTTCAAAATATGTCAGATATTGTCCAAATTATTTTTTATTTCACTTCTAGACATGTGAAATGCATGAACTAGGGCAAAAAAAGTGAAAAAAAATTGGTCTGATTTTTTTTAGTATTTTTCAGTTTTTCTTAGTTTTCCGGGGTCAGGACAAAAGACAGATTTTTGACAAATTTCAAAATCTGTCAGATATTGTCCAAATCATTTTTTATTTCACTTCTAGACATGTGAAATGCATGAACTGGGGCAAAAAAAGTGAAAAGAAATTGGTCTGATTTTTTTTTTAGTACCTTGCAGTTTTTCTTAGTTTTCACATAAGGTCCGGGGTCAGGACAAAAGACAGATTTTTGACAAATTTCAAAATATGTCAGATATTGTCCAAATTATTTTTTATTTCACGTCTAGACATGTGAAATGCATGAACTAGTGCAAAAAAGTGTAACAAAATTGGTTTGATTTTTTTTTAGTACTTTTCAGTTTTTCTTAGTTTTCACATGAGGTCCGGGGTCAGGATAAAAGACAGATTTTTTACAAATTTCAAAATCTCTCAGATATTGTCCAAATTATTTTTTATTTCACTTCTAGACATGTGAAATGCATGAACTAGGGCAAAAAAAGTGAAAAAAATTGATCTGATTTTTTTTAGTACTTTTCAGTTTTTCTTAGTTTTCACATAAGGTCCGGGGTCAGGACAAAAGACAGAATTTTTACAAATTTCAAAATATGTCAGATATTGTCCAAATCATTTTTTATTTCACTTCTAGACATGTGAAATGCATGAACTAGAGCAAAAAAGTGTAAAAAAATTGGTTTGATTTTTTTTTAGTCCCTTGCAGTTTTTCTTAGTTTTCACATAAGGTCCGGGGTCAGGACAAAAGACAGAATTTTGACAAATTTCAAAATATGTCAGATATTGTCCAAATTATTTTTTATTTCACTTCTAGACATGTGAAATGCATGAACAAGTGCAAAAAAGTGTAACAAAATTGGTTTGATTTTTTTTAGTACCTTTCAGTTTTTCTTCGTTTTCTCACAAGGTCCGGGGTCAGGACAAAAGACAGATTTTTGACAAATTTCAAAATATGTCAGATATTGTCCAAATTATTTTTTATTTCACTTCTAGACATGTGAAATGCATGAACTAGGGCAAAAAAAGTGAAAAAAAATTGGTCTGATTTTTTTTAGTACTTTTCAGTTTTTCTTAGTTTTCCGGGGTCAGGACAAAAGACAGATTTTTGACAAATTTCAAAATCTGTCAGATATTGTCCAAATTATTTTTTATTTCACTTCTAGACATGTGAAATGCACGAACAAGTGCAAAAAAGTGTAACAAAATTGGTTTGATTTTTTTTAGTACCTTTCAGTTTTTCTTAGTTTTCTCACAAGGTCCGGGGTCAGGACAAAAGACAGATTTTTGACAAATTTCAAAATATGTCAGATATTGTCCAAATTATTTTTTATTTCACTTCTAGACATGTGAAATGCATGAACTAGGGCAAAAAAAGTGAAAAAAAATTGGTCTGATTTTTTTTAGTATTTTTCAGTTTTTCTTAGTTTTCCGGGGTCAGGACAAAAGACAGATTTTTGACAAATTTCAAAATCTGTCAGATATTGTCCAAATCATTTTTTATTTCACTTCTAGACATGTGAAATGCATGAACTGGGGCAAAAAAAGTGAAAAGAAATTGGTCTGATTTTTTTTTTAGTACCTTGCAGTTTTTCTTAGTTTTCACATAAGGTCCGGGGTCAGGACAAAAGACAGATTTTTGACAAATTTCAAAATATGTCAGATATTGTCCAAATTATTTTTTATTTCACGTCTAGACATGTGAAATGCATGAACTAGTGCAAAAAAGTGTAACAAAATTGGTTTGATTTTTTTTTAGTACTTTTCAGTTTTTCTTAGTTTTCACATGAGGTCCGGGGTCAGGATAAAAGACAGATTTTTTACAAATTTCAAAATCTCTCAGATATTGTCCAAATTATTTTTTATTTCACTTCTAGACATGTGAAATGCATGAACTAGGGCAAAAAAAGTGAAAAAAATTGATCTGATTTTTTTTAGTACTTTTCAGTTTTTCTTAGTTTTCACATAAGGTCCGGGGTCAGGACAAAAGACAGAATTTTTACAAATTTCAAAATATGTCAGATATTGTCCAAATCATTTTTTATTTCACTTCTAGACATGTGAAATGCATGAACTAGAGCAAAAAAGTGTAAAAAAATTGGTTTGATTTTTTTTTAGTCCCTTGCAGTTTTTCTTAGTTTTCACATAAGGTCCGGGGTCAGGACAAAAGACAGAATTTTGACAAATTTCAAAATATGTCAGATATTGTCCAAATTATTTTTTATTTCACTTCTAGACATGTGAAATGCATGAACAAGTGCAAAAAAGTGTAACAAAATTGGTTTGATTTTTTTTAGTACCTTTCAGTTTTTCTTCGTTTTCTCACAAGGTCCGGGGTCAGGACAAAAGACAGATTTTTGACAAATTTCAAAATATGTCAGATATTGTCCAAATTATTTTTTATTTCACTTCTAGACATGTGAAATGCATGAACTAGGGCAAAAAAAGTGAAAAAAAATTGGTCTGATTTTTTTTAGTACTTTTCAGTTTTTCTTAGTTTTCCGGGGTCAGGACAAAAGACAGATTTTTGACAAATTTCAAAATCTGTCAGATATTGTCCAAATTATTTTTTATTTCACTTCTAGACATGTGAAATGCACGAACAAGTGCAAAAAAGTGTAACAAAATTGGTTTGATTTTTTTTAGTACCTTTCAGTTTTTCTTAGTTTTCTCACAAGGTCCGGGGTCAGGACAAAAGACAGATTTTTGACAAATTTCAAAATATGTCAGATATTGTCCAAATTATTTTTTATTTCACGTCTAGACATGTGAAATGCATGAACTAGTGCAAAAAAGTGTAACAAAATTGGTTTGATTTTTTTTTAGTACTTTTCAGTTTTTCTTAGTTTTCACATGAGGTCCGGGGTCAGGATAAAAGACAGATTTTTTACAAATTTCAAAATCTCTCAGATATTGTCCAAATTATTTTTTATTTCACTTCTAGACATGTGAAATGCATGAACTAGGGCAAAAAAAGTGAAAAAAATTGATCTGATTTTTTTTAGTACTTTTCAGTTTTTCTTAGTTTTCACATAAGGTCCGGGGTCAGGACAAAAGACAGAATTTTTACAAATTTCAAAATATGTCAGATATTGTCCAAATCATTTTTTATTTCACTTCTAGACATGTGAAATGCATGAACTAGGGCAAAAAAGTGTAAAAAAATTGGTTTGATTTTTTTTTAGTCCCTTGCAGTTTTTCTTAGTTTTCACATAAGGTCCGGGGTCAGGACAAAAGACAGAATTTTGACAAATTTCAAAATATGTCAGATATTGTCCAAATTATTTTTTATTTCACTTCTAGACATGTGAAATGCATGAACAAGTGCAAAAAAGTGTAACAAAATTGGTTTGATTTTTTTTAGTACCTTTCAGTTTTTCTTCGTTTTCTCACAAGGTCCGGGGTCAGGACAAAAGACAGATTTTTGACAAATTTCAAAATATGTCAGATATTGTCCAAATTATTTTTTATTTCACTTCTAGACATGTGAAATGCATGAACTAGGGCAAAAAAAGTGAAAAAAAATTGGTCTGATTTTTTTTAGTACTTTTCAGTTTTTCTTAGTTTTCCGGGGTCAGGACAAAAGACAGATTTTTGACAAATTTCAAAATCTGTCAGATATTGTCCAAATCATTTTTTATTTCACTTCTAGACATGTGAAATGCATGAACTGGGGCAAAAAAAGTGAAAAGAAATTGGTCTGATTTTTTTTTTAGTACCTTGCAGTTTTTCTTAGTTTTCACATAAGGTCCGGGGTCAGGACAAAAGACAGATTTTTGACAAATTTCAAAATATGTCAGATATTGTCCAAATTATTTTTTATTTCACGTCTAGACATGTGAAATGCATGAACTAGTGCAAAAAAGTGTAACAAAATTGGTTTGATTTTTTTTTAGTACTTTTCAGTTTTTCTTAGTTTTCACATGAGGTCCGGGGTCAGGATAAAAGACAGATTTTTTACAAATTTCAAAATCTCTCAGATATTGTCCAAATTATTTTTTATTTCACTTCTAGACATGTGAAATGCATGAACTAGGGCAAAAAAAGTGAAAAAAATTGATCTGATTTTTTTTAGTACTTTTCAGTTTTTCTTAGTTTTCACATAAGGTCCGGGGTCAGGACAAAAGACAGAATTTTTACAAATTTCAAAATATGTCAGATATTGTCCAAATCATTTTTTATTTCACTTCTAGACATGTGAAATGCATGAACTAGAGCAAAAAAGTGTAAAAAAATTGGTTTGATTTTTTTTTAGTCCCTTGCAGTTTTTCTTAGTTTTCACATAAGGTCCGGGGTCAGGACAAAAGACAGAATTTTGACAAATTTCAAAATATGTCAGATATTGTCCAAATTATTTTTTATTTCACTTCTAGACATGTGAAATGCATGAACAAGTGCAAAAAAGTGTAACAAAATTGGTTTGATTTTTTTTAGTACCTTTCAGTTTTTCTTCGTTTTCTCACAAGGTCCGGGGTCAGGACAAAAGACAGATTTTTGACAAATTTCAAAATATGTCAGATATTGTCCAAATTATTTTTTATTTCACTTCTAGACATGTGAAATGCATGAACTAGGGCAAAAAAAGTGAAAAAAAATTGGTCTGATTTTTTTTAGTACTTTTCAGTTTTTCTTAGTTTTCCGGGGTCAGGACAAAAGACAGATTTTTGACAAATTTCAAAATCTGTCAGATATTGTCCAAATCATTTTTTATTTCACTTCTAGACATGTGAAATGCATGAACTGGGGCAAAAAAAGTGAAAAGAAATTGGTCTGATTTTTTTTTTAGTACCTTGCAGTTTTTCTTAGTTTTCACATAAGGTCCGGGGTCAGGACAAAAGACAGATTTTTGACAAATTTCAAAATATGTCAGATATTGTCCAAATTATTTTTTATTTCACTTCTAGACATGTGAAATGCATGAACTAGGGCAAAAAAGTGTAACAAAATTGGTTTGATTTTTTTTAGTACCTTTCAGTTTTTCTTAGTTTTCACACAAGGTCCGGGGTCAGGACAAAAGACAGTTTTTTGACAAATTTCAAAATATGTCAGATATTGTCCAAATTATTTTTTATTTCACTTCTAGACATGTGAAATGCACGAACAAGTGCAAAAAAGTGTAACAAAATTGGTTTGATTTTTTTTAGTACCTTTCAGTTTTTCTTAGTTTTCTCACAAGGTCCGGGGTCAGGACAAAAGACAGATTTTTGACAAATTTCAAAATATGTCAGATATTGTCCAAATTATTTTTTATTTCACGTCTAGACATGTGAAATGCACGAACAAGTGCAAAAAAGTGTAACAAAATTGGTTTAATTTTTTTTAGTACCTTTCAGTTTTTCTTAGTTTTCTCACAAGGCCCGGGGTCAGGACAAAAGACAGATTTTTGACAAATTTCAAAATATGTCAGATATTGTCCAAATTATTTTTTATTTCACTTCTAGACATGTGAAATGCATGAACTAGGGCAAAAAAAGTGAAAAAAAATTGGTCTGATTTTTTTTAGTACTTTTCAGTTTTTCTTAGTTTTCCGGGGTCAGGACAAAAGACAGATTTTTGACAAATTTCAAAATCTGTCAGATATTGTCCAAATTATTTTTTATTTCACTTCTAGACATGTGAAATGCACGAACAAGTGCAAAAAAGTGTAACAAAATTGGTTTGATTTTTTTTAGTACCTTTCAGTTTTTCTTAGTTTTCTCACAAGGTCCGGGGTCAGGACAAAAGACAGATTTTTGACAAATTTCAAAATATGTCAGATATTGTCCAAATTATTTTTTATTTCACGTCTAGACATGTGAAATGCATGAACTAGTGCAAAAAAGTGTAACAAAATTGGTTTGATTTTTTTTTAGTACTTTTCAGTTTTTCTTAGTTTTCACATGAGGTCCGGGGTCAGGATAAAAGACAGATTTTTTACAAATTTCAAAATCTCTCAGATATTGTCCAAATTATTTTTTATTTCACTTCTAGACATGTGAAATGCATGAACTAGGGCAAAAAAAGTGAAAAAAATTGATCTGATTTTTTTTAGTACTTTTCAGTTTTTCTTAGTTTTCACATAAGGTCCGGGGTCAGGACAAAAGACAGAATTTTTACAAATTTCAAAATATGTCAGATATTGTCCAAATCATTTTTTATTTCACTTCTAGACATGTGAAATGCATGAACTAGGGCAAAAAAGTGTAAAAAAATTGGTTTGATTTTTTTTTAGTCCCTTGCAGTTTTTCTTAGTTTTCACATAAGGTCCGGGGTCAGGACAAAAGACAGAATTTTGACAAATTTCAAAATATGTCAGATATTGTCCAAATTATTTTTTATTTCACTTCTAGACATGTGAAATGCATGAACAAGTGCAAAAAAGTGTAACAAAATTGGTTTGATTTTTTTTAGTACCTTTCAGTTTTTCTTCGTTTTCTCACAAGGTCCGGGGTCAGGACAAAAGACAGATTTTTGACAAATTTCAAAATATGTCAGATATTGTCCAAATTATTTTTTATTTCACTTCTAGACATGTGAAATGCATGAACTAGGGCAAAAAAAGTGAAAAAAAATTGGTCTGATTTTTTTTAGTACTTTTCAGTTTTTCTTAGTTTTCCGGGGTCAGGACAAAAGACAGATTTTTGACAAATTTCAAAATCTGTCAGATATTGTCCAAATCATTTTTTATTTCACTTCTAGACATGTGAAATGCATGAACTGGGGCAAAAAAAGTGAAAAGAAATTGGTCTGATTTTTTTTTTAGTACCTTGCAGTTTTTCTTAGTTTTCACATAAGGTCCGGGGTCAGGACAAAAGACAGATTTTTGACAAATTTCAAAATATGTCAGATATTGTCCAAATTATTTTTTATTTCACGTCTAGACATGTGAAATGCATGAACTAGTGCAAAAAAGTGTAACAAAATTGGTTTGATTTTTTTTTAGTACTTTTCAGTTTTTCTTAGTTTTCACATGAGGTCCGGGGTCAGGATAAAAGACAGATTTTTTACAAATTTCAAAATCTCTCAGATATTGTCCAAATTATTTTTTATTTCACTTCTAGACATGTGAAATGCATGAACTAGGGCAAAAAAAGTGAAAAAAATTGATCTGATTTTTTTTAGTACTTTTCAGTTTTTCTTAGTTTTCACATAAGGTCCGGGGTCAGGACAAAAGACAGAATTTTTACAAATTTCAAAATATGTCAGATATTGTCCAAATCATTTTTTATTTCACTTCTAGACATGTGAAATGCATGAACTAGAGCAAAAAAGTGTAAAAAAATTGGTTTGATTTTTTTTTAGTCCCTTGCAGTTTTTCTTAGTTTTCACATAAGGTCCGGGGTCAGGACAAAAGACAGAATTTTGACAAATTTCAAAATATGTCAGATATTGTCCAAATTATTTTTTATTTCACTTCTAGACATGTGAAATGCATGAACAAGTGCAAAAAAGTGTAACAAAATTGGTTTGATTTTTTTTAGTACCTTTCAGTTTTTCTTCGTTTTCTCACAAGGTCCGGGGTCAGGACAAAAGACAGATTTTTGACAAATTTCAAAATATGTCAGATATTGTCCAAATTATTTTTTATTTCACTTCTAGACATGTGAAATGCATGAACTAGGGCAAAAAAAGTGAAAAAAAATTGGTCTGATTTTTTTTAGTACTTTTCAGTTTTTCTTAGTTTTCCGGGGTCAGGACAAAAGAAAGATTTTTGACAAATTTCAAAATCTGTCAGATATTGTCCAAATCATTTTTTATTTCACTTCTAGACATGTGAAATGCATGAACTGGGGCAAAAAAAGTGAAAAGAAATTGGTCTGATTTTTTTTTAGTACCTTGCAGTTTTTCTTAGTTTTCACATAAGGTCCGGGGTCAGGACAAAAGACAGATTTTGACAAATTTCAAAATATGTCAGATATTGTCCAAATTATTTTTTATTTCACTTCTAGACATGTGAAATGCATGAACTAGGGCAAAAAAGTGTAACAAAATTGGTTTGATTTTTTTTAGTACCTTTCAGTTTTTCTTAGTTTTCACACAAGGTCCGGGGTCAGGACAAAAGACAGTTTTTTGACAAATTTCAAAATATGTCAGATATTGTCCAAATTATTTTTTATTTCACTTCTAGACATGTGAAATGCACGAACAAGTGCAAAAAAGTGTAACAAAATTGGTTTGATTTTTTTTAGTACCTTTCAGTTTTTCTTAGTTTTCTCACAAGGTCCGGGGTCAGGACAAAAGACAGATTTTTGACAAATTTCAAAATATGTCAGATATTGTCCAAATTATTTTTTATTTCACGTCTAGACATGTGAAATGCACGAACAAGTGCAAAAAAGTGTAACAAAATTGGTTTAATTTTTTTTAGTACCTTTCAGTTTTTCTTAGTTTTCTCACAAGGTCCGGGGTCAGGACAAAAGACAGATTTTTGACAAATTTCAAAATATGTCAGATATTGTCCAAATTATTTTTTATTTCACTTCTAGACATGTGAAATGCATGAACTAGGGCAAAAAAAGTGAAAAAAAATTGGTCTGATTTTTTTAGTACTTTTCAGTTTTTCTTAGTTTTCACATAAGGTCCGGGGTCAGGACAAAAGACAGATTTTTGACAAATTTCAAAATATGTCAGATATTGTCCAAATCATTTTTTATTTAATTTCTAGACATGTGAAATGCATGAACTAGGGCAAGAAAGTGTAAAAAAATTGGTTTGATTTTTTTTAGTACCTTTCAGTTTTTCTTAGTTTTCACATAAGGTCCGGGGTTAGGACAAAAGACAGATTTTTGACAAATTTCAAAATATGTCAGATATTGTCCAAATCATTTTTTATTTCACTTCTAGACATGTGAAATGCATGAACTAGGGCAAAAAAGTGTAAAAAATTGGTTTGATTTTTTTTAGTACCTTTCAGTTTTTCTTAGTTTTCACATAAGGTCCGGGGGGTCAGGACAAAAGACAGATTTTTGACAAATTTCAAAATATGTCAGATATTGTCCAAATCATTTTTTATTTCATTTCTAGACATGTGAAATGCATGAACTAGTGCAAAAAAGTGTAACAAAATTGGTTTGATTTTTTTTAGTACTTTTCAGTTTTTCTTAGTTTTCACATAAGGTCCGGGGTCAGGATAAAAGACAGATTTTTGACAAATTTCAAAATCTGTCAGATATTGTCCAAATTATTTTTTATTTCACGTCTAGACATGTGAAATGCATGAACTAGTGCAAAAAAGTGTAAAAAAATTGGTTTGATTTTTTTTAGTACCTTTCAGTTTTTCTTAGTTTTCACATAAGGTCCGGGGTCAGGACAAAAGACAGATTTTTGACAAATTTCAAAATATGTCAGATATTGTCCAAATCATTTTTTATTTAATTTCTAGACATGTGAAATGCATGAACTAGGGCAAGAAAGTGTAAAAAAATTGGTTTGATTTTTTTTAGTACCTTTCAGTTTTTCTTAGTTTTCACATAAGGTCCGGGGTCAGGACAAAAGACAGATTTTTGACAAATTTCAAAATATGTCAGATATTGTCCAAATTATTTTTTTATTTCACTTCTAGACATGTGAAATGCATGAACTAGGGCAAAAAAAGTGAAAAAAAATTGGTCTGATTTTTTTTAGTACTTTTCAGTTTTTCTTAGTTTTCACATAAGGTCCGGGGTTAGGACAAAAGACAGATTTTTGACAAATTTCAAAATATGTCAGATATTGTCCAAATCATTTTTTATTTCACGTCTAGACATGTGAAATGCATGAACTAGTGCAAAAAAGTGTAAAAAAATTGGTTTGATTTTTTTTAGTACCTTTCAGTTTTTCTTAGTTTTCACATAAGGTCCGGGGTCAGGACAAAAGACAGATTTTTGACAAATTTCAAAATATGTCAGATATTGTCCAAATTATTTTTTATTTCACTTCTAGACATGTGAAATGCATGAACTAGGGCAAAAAAAGTGAAAAAAAATTGGTCTGATTTTTTTTAGTACTTTTCAGTTTTTCTTAGTTTTCACATAAGGTCCGGGGTTAGGACAAAAGACAGATTTTTGACAAATTTCAAAATATGTCAGATATTGTCCAAATCATTTTTTATTTCACGTCTAGACATGTGAAATGCATGAACTAGTGCAAAAAAGTGTAACAAAATTGGTTTGATTTTTTTTAGTACCTTTCAGTTTTTCTTAGTTTTCACATAAGGTCCGGGGTCAGGACAAAAGACAGATTTTTGACAAATTTCAAAATATGTCAGATATTGTCCAAATTATTTTCTATTTCACGTCTAGACATGTGAAATGCACGAACAAGTGCAAAAAAGTGTAACAAAATTGGTTTGATTTTTTTTAGTACCTTTCAGTTTTTCTTAGTTTTCTCACAAGGTCCGGGGTCAGGACAAAAGACAGATTTTTGACAAATTTCAAAATATGTCATATATTGTCCAAATTATTTTTTATTTCATGTCTAGACATGTGAAATGCATGAACTAGGGCAAAAAAGTGTAACAAAATTGGTTTGATTTTTTTTAGTACCTTTCAGTTTTTCTTAGTTTTCTCATAAGGTCCGGGGTCAGGACAAAAGACAGATTTTTGACAAATTTCAAAATCTGTCAGTTATTGTCCAAATCATTTTTATTTCACTTCTAGACATGTGAAATGCATGAACTAGGGCAAAAAAGTGTAACAAAATTGGTTTGATTTTTTTTAGTACCTTTCAGTTTTTCTTAGTTTTCACACAAGGTCCGGGGTCAGGACAAAAGACAGATTTTTGACAAATTTCAAAATCTGTCAGATATTGTCCAAATCATTTTTTATTTCACTTCTAGACATGTGAAATGCATGAACTAGGGCAAAAAAGTGTAAAAAAATTGGTTTGATTTTTTTTTAGTACCTTGCAGTTTTTCTTAGTTTTCACATAAGGTCCGGGGTCAGGATAAAAGACAGATTTTTGACAAATTTCAAAATCTCTCAGATATTGTCCAAATCATTTTTTATTTCACTTCTAGACATGTGAAATGCATGAACTAGGGCAAGAAAGTGTGAAAAAATTGGTTTGATTTTTTTTTAGTACCTTGCAGTTTTTCTTAGTTTTCACATAAGGTCCGGGGTCAGGACAAAAGACAGATTTTTGACAAATTTCAAAATATGTCAGATATTGTCCAAATCATTTTTTATTTCACTTCTAGACATGTGAAATGCATGAACTAGGGCAAAAAAGTGTAAAAAAATTGGTTTAATTTTTTTTAGTACCTTTCAGTTTTTTTTAGTTTTCACATAAGGTCCGGGGTCAGGACAAAAGACAGATTTTTGACAAATTTCAAAATATGTCAGATATTGTCCAAATTATTTTTTATTTCACGTCTAGACATGTGAAATGCATGAACTAGGGCAAAAAAGTGTAAAAAAATTGGTTTGATTTTTTTTAGTACCTTTCAGTTTTTTTTAGTTTTCACATAAGGTCCGGGGTCAGGACAAAAGACAGATTTTTGACAAATTTCAAAATATGTCAGATATTGTCCAAATTATTTTTAATTTCACGTCTAGACATGTGAAATGCACGAACAAGTGCAAAAAAGTGTAACAAAATTGGTTTGATTTTTTTTAGTACCTTTCAGTTTTTCTTAGTTTTCTCACAAGGTCCGGGGTCAGGACAAAAGACAGATTTTTGACAAATTTCAAAATATGTCAGATATTGTCCAAATTATTTTTTATTTCACTTCTAAACATGTGAAATGCATGAAGTAGTGCAAAAAAGTGTAACAAAATTGGTTTGATTTTATTTACTACTTTTCAGTTTTTCTTAGTTTTCACATAAGGTCCGGGGTCAGGACAAAAGACAGATTTTTGACAAATTTCAAAATCTGTCAGATATTGTCCAAATTATTTTTTATTTCACTTCTAGACATGTGAAATGCATGAACTAGGGCAAAAAAAGTGAAAAAAAATTGGTCTGATTTTTTTTAGTACTTTTCAGTTTTTCTTAGTTTTCACATAAGGTCCGGGGTCAGGACAAAAGACAGATTTTTGACAAAATTCAAAATCTGTCAGATATTGTCCAAATCATTTTTTATTTCACTTCTAGACATGTGAAATGCATGAACTAGGGCAAAAAAGTGTAAAAAAATTGGTTTGATTTTTTTTAGTACTTTTCAGTTTTTCTTAGTTTTCACATAAGGTCCGGGGTCAGAACAAAAGACAGATTTTTGACAAATTTCAAAATATGTCAGATATTGTCCAAATTATTTTTTATTTCACTTCTAAACATGTGAAATGCATGAAGTAGTGCAAAAATGTGTAACAAAATTGGTTTGATTTTTTTTAGTACCTTGCAGTTTTTCTTTGTTTTCACATAAGGTCCGGGGTCAGGACAAAAGACAGATTTTTGACAAATTTCAAAATATGTCAGATATTGTCCAAATTATTTTTTATTTCACTTCAAGACATGTGAAATGCACGAACAAGTGCAAAAAAGTGTAACAAAATTGGTTTGATTTTTTTTAGTACCTTTCAGTTTTTCTTAGTTTTCTCATAAGGTCCGGGGTCAGGACAAAAGACAGATTTTTGACAAATTTCAAAATCTGTCAGTTATTGTCCAAATCATTTTTATTTCACTTCTAGACATGTGAAATGCATGAACTAGGGCAAAAAAGTGTAACAAAATTGGTTTGATTTTTTTTAGTACCTTTCAGTTTTTCTTAGTTTTCACACAAGGTCCGGGGTCAGGACAAAAGACAGATTTTTGACAAATTTCAAAATCTGTCAGATATTGTCCAAATCATTTTTTATTTCACTTCTAGACATGTGAAATGCATGAACTAGGGCAAAAAAGTGTAAAAAAATTGGTTTGATTTTTTTTTAGTACCTTGCAGTTTTTCTTAGTTTTCACATAAGGTCCGGGGTCAGGATAAAAGACAGATTTTTGACAAATTTCAAAATCTCTCAGATATTGTCCAAATCATTTTTTATTTCACTTCTAGACATGTGAAATGCATGAACTAGGGCAAGAAAGTGTGAAAAAATTGGTTTGATTTTTTTTTAGTACCTTGCAGTTTTTCTTAGTTTTCACATAAGGTCCGGGATCAGGACAAAAGACAGATTTTTGACAAATTTCAAAATATGTCAGATATTGTCCAAATCATTTTTTATTTCACTTCTAGACATGTGAAATGCATGAACTAGGGCAAAAAAGTGTAAAAAAATTGGTTTAATTTTTTTTAGTACCTTTCAGTTTTTTTTAGTTTTCACATAAGGTCCGGGGTCAGGACAAAAGACAGATTTTTGACAAATTTCAAAATATGTCAGATATTGTCCAAATTATTTTTTATTTCACGTCTAGACATGTGAAATGCATGAACTAGGGCAAAAAAGTGTAAAAAAATTGGTTTGATTTTTTTTAGATCCCTTTCAGTTTTTTTTAGTTTTCACATAAGGTCCGGGGTCAGGACAAAAGACAGATTTTTGACAAATTTCAAAATATGTCAGATATTGTCCAAATTATTTTTTATTTCACGTCTAGACATGTGAAATGCATGAACTAGTGCAAAAAAGTGTAACAAAATTGGTTTGATTTTTTTTTAGTACTTTTCAGTTTTTCTTAGTTTTCACATAAGGTCCGGGGTCAGGACAAAAGACAGAATTTTGACAAATTTCAAAATATGTCAGATATTGTCCAAATCATTTTTTATTTCACTTATAGACATGTGAAATGCATGAACTAGGGCAAAAAAGTGTAAAAAAATTGGTTTGATTTTTTTTAGTACCTTTCAGTTTTTTTTAGTTTTCACATAAGGTCCGGGGTCAGGACAAAAGACAGATTTTTGACAAATTTCAAAATATGTCAGATATTGTCCAAATAATTTTTTATTTCACGTCTAGACATGTGAAATGCATGAACTAGTGCAAAAAAGTGTAACAAAATTGGTTTGATTTTTTTTTAGTACTTTTCAGTTTTTCTTAGTTTTCACATAAGGTCCGGGGTCAGGACAAAAGACAGATTTTTGACAAATTTCAAAATATGTCAGATATTGTCCAAATCATTTTTTATTTCACTTCTAGACATGTGAAATGCATGAACTAGGGCAAAAAAGTGTAAAAAAATTGGTTTGATTTTTTTTTAGTACCTTGCAGTTTTTCTTAGTTTTCACATAAGGTCCGGGGTCAGGACAAAAGACAGAATTTTGACAAATTTCAAAATATGTCAGATATTGTCCAAATAATTTTTTATTTCACTTATAGACATGTGAAATGCATGAACTAGTGCAAAAAAGTGTAACAAAATTGGTTTGATTTTTTTTTAGTACTTTTCAGTTTTTCTTAGTTTTCACATAAGGTCCGGGGTCAGGACAAAAGACAGATTTTTGACAAATTTCAAAATCTGTCAGATATTGTCCAAATCATTTTTTATTTCACTTCTAGACATGTGAAATGCATGAACTAGGGCAAAAAAGTGTAAAAATATTGGTTTGATTTTTTTTAGTACCTTTCAGTTTTTCTTAGTTTTCACATAAGGTCCGGGGTCAGGACAAAATACAGATTTCTGACAAATTTCAAAATCTGTCAGATATTGTCCAAATCATTTTTTATTTAATTTCTAGACATTGTGAAATGCATGAACTAGGGCAAGAAAGTGTGAAAAAATTGGTTTGATTTTTTTTTAGTACCTTGCAGTTTTTCTTAGTTTTCACATAAGGTCCGGGGTCAGGACAAAAGACAGATTTTTGACAAATTTCAAAATATGTCAGATATTGTCCAAATCATTTTTTATTTCACGTCTAGACATGTGAAATGCATGAACTAGTGCAAAAAAGTGTAACAAAATTGGTTTGATTTTTTTTTAGTACCTTGCAGTTTTTCTTAGTTTTCACATAAGGTCCGGGGTCAGGAGAAAAGACAGATTTTTGACAAATTTCAAAATCTGTCAGATATTGTCCAAATCATTTTTTATTTCACTTCTAGACATGTGAAATGCATGAACTAGGGCAAAAAAGTGTAAAAATATTGGTTTGATTTTTTTTAGTACCTTTCAGTTTTTCTTAGTTTTCACATAAGGTCCGGGGTCAGGACAAAATACAGATTTCTGACAAATATCAAAATCTGTCAGATATTGTCCAAATCATTTTTTATTTAATTTCTAGACATGTGAAATGCATGAACTAGGGCAAGAAAGTTTGAAAAAATTGGTTTGATTTTTTTTTAGTACCTTGCAGTTTTTCTTAGTTTTCACATAAGGTCCGGGGTCAGGATAAAAGACAGATTTTTGACAAATTTCAAAATCTCTCAGATATTGTCCAAATTATTTTTTATTTCACTTCTAGACATGTGAAATGCATGAACTAGGGCAAAAAAAGTGAAAAAACATTGGTCTGAATTTTTTTAGTACTTTTCAGTTTTTCTTAGTTTTCACATAAGGTCCGGGGTCAGGACAAAAGACAGAATTTTGACAAATTTCAAAATATGTCAGATATTGTCCAAATCATTTTTTATTTCACTTATAGACATGTGAAATGCATGAACTAGGGCAAAAAAGTGTAAAAAAATTGGTTTGATTTTTTTTAGTACCTTGCAGTTTTTCTTTGTTTTCACATAAGGTCCGGGGTCAGGACAAAAGACAGATTTTTGACAAATTTCAAAATATGTCAGATATTGTCCAAATTATTTTTTATTTCACTTCAAGACATGTGAAATGCACGAACAAGTGCAAAAAAGTGTAACAAAATTGGTTTGATTTTTTTTAGTACCTTTCAGTTTTTCTTAGTTTTCTCATAAGGTCCGGGGTCAGGACAAAAGACAGATTTTTAACAAATTTCAAAATCTGTCAGTTATTGTCCAAATCATTTTTATTTCACTTCTAGACATGTGAAATGCACGAACAAGTGCAAAAAAGTGTAACAAAATTGGTTTGATTTTTTTTAGTACCTTTCAGTTTTTCTTAGTTTTCTCATAAGGTCCGGGGTCAGGACAAAAGACAGATTTTTAACAAATTTCAAAATCTGTCAGTTATTGTCCAAATCATTTTTATTTCACTTCTAGACATGTGAAATGCACGAACAAGTGCAAAAAAGTGTAACAAAATTGGTTTGATTTTTTTTAGTACCTTTCAGTTTTTCTTAGTTTTCTCATAAGGTCCGGGGTCAGGACAAAAGACAGATTTTTAACAAATTTCAAAATCTGTCAGTTATTGTCCAAATCATTTTTATTTCACTTCTAGACATGTGAAATGCATGAACTAGGGCAAAAAAGTGTAACAAAATTGGTTTGATTTTTTTTAGTACCTTTCAGTTTTTCTTAGTTTTCACACAAGGTCCGGGGTCAGGACAAAAGACAGATTTTTGACAAATTTCAAAATCTGTCAGATATTGTCCAAATCATTTTTTATTTCACTTCTAGACATGTGAAATGCATGAACTAGGGCAAAAAAGTGTAAAAAAATTGGTTTGATTTTTTTTTAGTACCTTGCAGTTTTTCTTAGTTTTCACATAAGGTCCGGGGTCAGGATAAAAGACAGATTTTTGACAAATTTCAAAATCTCTCAGATATTGTCCAAATCATTTTTTATTTCACTTCTAGACATGTGAAATGCATGAACTAGGGCAAGAAAGTGTGAAAAAATTGGTTTGATTTTTTTTTAGTACCTTGCAGTTTTTCTTAGTTTTCACATAAGGTCCGGGGTCAGGACAAAAGACAGATTTTTGACAAATTTCAAAATATGTCAGATATTGTCCAAATCATTTTTTATTTCACTTCTAGACATGTGAAATGCATGAACTAGGGCAAAAAAGTGTAAAAAAATTGGTTTAATTTTTTTTAGTACCTTTCAGTTTTTTTTAGTTTTCACATAAGGTCCGGGGTCAGGACAAAAGACAGTTTTTTGACAAATTTCAAAATATGTCAGATATTGTCCAAATTATTTTTTATTTCACGTCTAGACATGTGAAATGCATGAACTAGGGCAAAAAAGTGTAAAAAAATTGGTTTGATTTTTTTTAGTACCTTTCAGTTTTTTTTAGTTTTCACATAAGGTCCGGGGTCAGGACAAAAGACAGATTTTTGACAAATTTCAAAATATGTCAGATATTGTCCAAATTATTTTTTATTTCACGTCTAGACATGTGAAATGCATGAACTAGTGCAAAAAAGTGTAACAAAATTGGTTTGATTTTTTTTTAGTACTTTTCAGTTTTTCTTAGTTTTCACATAAGGTCCGGGGTCAGGACAAAAGACAGAATTTTGACAAATTTCAAAATATGTCAGATATTGTCCAAATCATTTTTTATTTCACTTATAGACATGTGAAATGCATGAACTAGGGCAAAAAAGTGTAACAAAATTGGTTTGATTTTTTTTAGTACCTTTCAGTTTTTCTTAGTTTTCACACAAGGTCCGGGGTCAGGACAAAAGACAGATTTTTGACAAATTTCAAAATATGTCAGATATTGTCCAAATTATTTTTAATTTCACGTCTAGACATGTGAAATGCACGAACAAGTGCAAAAAAGTGTAACAAAATTGGTTTGATTTTTTTTAGTACCTTTCAGTTTTTCTTAGTTTTCTCACAAGGTCCGGGGTCAGGACAAAAGACAGATTTTTGACAAATTTCAAAATATGTCAGATATTGTCCAAATTATTTTTTATTTCACTTCTAAACATGTGAAATGCATGAAGTAGTGCAAAAAAGTGTAACAAAATTGGTTTGATTTTATTTACTACTTTTCAGTTTTTCTTAGTTTTCACATAAGGTCCGGGGTCAGGACAAAAGACAGATTTTTGACAAATTTCAAAATTTGTCAGATATTGTCCAAATTATTTTTTATTTCACTTCTAGACATGTGAAATGCATGAACTAGGGCAAAAAAAGTGAAAAAAAATTGGTCTGATTTTTTTTAGTACTTTTCAGTTTTTCTTAGTTTTCACATAAGGTCCGGGGTCAGGACAAAAGACAGATTTTTGACAAAATTCAAAATCTGTCAGATATTGTCCAAATCATTTTTTATTTCACTTCTAGACATGTGAAATGCATGAACTAGGGCAAAAAAGTGTAAAAAAATTGGTTTGATTTTTTTTAGTACTTTTCAGTTTTTCTTAGTTTTCACATAAGGTCCGGGGTCAGAACAAAAGACAGATTTTTGACAAATTTCAAAATATGTCAGATATTGTCCAAATTATTTTTTATTTCACTTCTAAACATGTGAAATGCATGAAGTAGTGCAAAAATGTGTAACAAAATTGGTTTGATTTTTTTTAGTACCTTGCAGTTTTTCTTTGTTTTCACATAAGGTCCGGGGTCAGGACAAAAGACAGATTTTTGACAAATTTCAAAATATGTCAGATATTGTCCAAATTATTTTTTATTTCACTTCAAGACATGTGAAATGCACGAACAAGTGCAAAAAAGTGTAACAAAATTGGTTTGATTTTTTTTAGTACCTTTCAGTTTTTCTTAGTTTTCTCATAAGGTCCGGGGTCAGGACAAAAGACAGATTTTTGACAAATTTCAAAATCTGTCAGTTATTGTCCAAATCATTTTTATTTCACTTCTAGACATGTGAAATGCATGAACTAGGGCAAAAAAGTGTAACAAAATTGGTTTGATTTTTTTTAGTACCTTTCAGTTTTTCTTAGTTTTCACACAAGGTCCGGGGTCAGGACAAAAGACAGATTTTTGACAAATTTCAAAATCTGTCAGATATTGTCCAAATCATTTTTTATTTCACTTCTAGACATGTGAAATGCATGAACTAGGGCAAAAAAAGTGAAAAAACATTGGTCTGAATTTTTTTAGTACTTTTCAGTTTTTCTTAGTTTTCACATAAGGTCCGGGGTCAGGACAAAAGACAGAATTTTGACAAATTTCAAAATATGTCAGATATTGTCCAAATCATTTTTTATTTCACTTATAGACATGTGAAATGCATGAACTAGGGCAAAAAAGTGTAAAAAAAATTGGTTTGATTTTTTTTAGTACTTTTCAGTTTTTCTTAGTTTTCACATAAGGTCCGGGGTCAGAACAAAAGACAGATTTTTGACAAATTTCAAAATATGTCAGATATTGTCCAAATTATTTTTTATTTCACTTCTAAACATGTGAAATGCATGAAGTAGTGCAAAAATGTGTAACAAAATTGGTTTGATTTTTTTTAGTACCTTTCAGTTTTTCTTAGTTTTCACACAAGGTCCGGGGTCAGGACAAAAGACAGATTTTTGACAAATTTCAAAATCTGTCAGATATTGTCCAAATCATTTTTTATTTCACTTCTAGACATGTGAAATGCATGAACTAGGGCAAAAAAGTGTAAAAAAATTGGTTTGATTTTTTTTTAGTACCTTGCAGTTTTTCTTAGTTTTCACATAAGGTCCGGGGTCAGGATAAAAGACAGATTTTTGACAAATTTCAAAATCTCTCAGATATTGTCCAAATCATTTTTTATTTCACTTCTAGACATGTGAAATGCATGAACTAGGGCAAGAAAGTGTGAAAAAATTGGTTTGATTTTTTTTTAGTACCTTGCAGTTTTTCTTAGTTTTCACATAAGGTCCGGGGTCAGGACAAAAGACAGATTTTTGACAAATTTCAAAATATGTCAGATATTGTCCAAATCATTTTTTATTTCACTTCTAGACATGTGAAATGCATGAACTAGGGCAAAAAAGTGTAAAAAAATTGGTTTAATTTTTTTTAGTACCTTTCAGTTTTTTTTAGTTTTCACATAAGGTCCGGGGTCAGGACAAAAGACAGTTTTTTGACAAATTTCAAAATATGTCAGATATTGTCCAAATTATTTTTTATTTCACGTCTAGACATGTGAAATGCATGAACTAGGGCAAAAAAGTGTAAAAAAATTGGTTTGATTTTTTTTAGTACCTTTCAGTTTTTTTTAGTTTTCACATAAGGTCCGGGGTCAGGACAAAAGACAGATTTTTGACAAATTTCAAAATATGTCAGATATTGTCCAAATTATTTTTTATTTCACGTCTAGACATGTGAAATGCATGAACTAGTGCAAAAAAGTGTAACAAAATTGGTTTGATTTTTTTTTAGTACTTTTCAGTTTTTCTTAGTTTTCACATAAGGTCCGGGGTCAGGACAAAAGACAGAATTTTGACAAATTTCAAAATATGTCAGATATTGTCCAAATCATTTTTTATTTCACTTATAGACATGTGAAATGCATGAACTAGGGCAAAAAAGTGTAACAAAATTGGTTTGATTTTTTTTAGTACCTTTCAGTTTTTCTTAGTTTTCACACAAGGTCCGGGGTCAGGACAAAAGACAGATTTTTGACAAATTTCAAAATATGTCAGATATTGTCCAAATTATTTTTAATTTCACGTCTAGACATGTGAAATGCACGAACAAGTGCAAAAAAGTGTAACAAAATTGGTTTGATTTTTTTTAGTACCTTTCAGTTTTTCTTAGTTTTCTCACAAGGTCCGGGGTCAGGACAAAAGACAGATTTTTGACAAATTTCAAAATATGTCAGATATTGTCCAAATTATTTTTTATTTCACTTCTAAACATGTGAAATGCATGAAGTAGTGCAAAAAAGTGTAACAAAATTGGTTTGATTTTATTTACTACTTTTCAGTTTTTCTTAGTTTTCACATAAGGTCCGGGGTCAGGACAAAAGACAGATTTTTGACAAATTTCAAAATCTGTCAGATATTGTCCAAATTATTTTTTATTTCACTTCTAGACATGTGAAATGCATGAACTAGGGCAAAAAAAGTGAAAAAAAATTGGTCTGATTTTTTTTAGTACTTTTCAGTTTTTCTTAGTTTTCACATAAGGTCCGGGGTCAGGACAAAAGACAGATTTTTGACAAAATTCAAAATCTGTCAGATATTGTCCAAATCATTTTTTATTTCACTTCTAGACATGTGAAATGCATGAACTAGGGCAAAAAAGTGTAAAAAAATTGGTTTGATTTTTTTTAGTACTTTTCAGTTTTTCTTAGTTTTCACATAAGGTCCGGGGTCAGAACAAAAGACAGATTTTTGACAAATTTCAAAATATGTCAGATATTGTCCAAATTATTTTTTATTTCACTTCTAAACATGTGAAATGCATGAAGTAGTGCAAAAATGTGTAACAAAATTGGTTTGATTTTTTTTAGTACCTTGCAGTTTTTCTTTGTTTTCACATAAGGTCCGGGGTCAGGACAAAAGACAGATTTTTGACAAATTTCAAAATATGTCAGATATTGTCCAAATTATTTTTTATTTCACTTCAAGACATGTGAAATGCACGAACAAGTGCAAAAAAGTGTAACAAAATTGGTTTGATTTTTTTTAGTACCTTTCAGTTTTTCTTAGTTTTCTCATAAGGTCCGGGGTCAGGACAAAAGACAGATTTTTGACAAATTTCAAAATCTGTCAGTTATTGTCCAAATCATTTTTATTTCACTTCTAGACATGTGAAATGCATGAACTAGGGCAAAAAAGTGTAACAAAATTGGTTTGATTTTTTTTAGTACCTTTCAGTTTTTCTTAGTTTTCACACAAGGTCCGGGGTCAGGACAAAAGACAGATTTTTGACAAATTTCAAAATCTGTCAGATATTGTCCAAATCATTTTTTATTTCACTTCTAGACATGTGAAATGCATGAACTAGGGCAAAAAAGTGTAAAAAAATTGGTTTGATTTTTTTTTAGTACCTTGCAGTTTTTCTTAGTTTTCACATAAGGTCCGGGGTCAGGATAAAAGACAGATTTTTGACAAATTTCAAAATCTCTCAGATATTGTCCAAATCATTTTTTATTTCACTTCTAGACATGTGAAATGCATGAACTAGGGCAAGAAAGTGTGAAAAAATTGGTTTGATTTTTTTTTAGTACCTTGCAGTTTTTCTTAGTTTTCACATAAGGTCCGGGGTCAGGACAAAAGACAGATTTTTGACAAATTTCAAAATATGTCAGATATTGTCCAAATCATTTTTTATTTCACTTCTAGACATGTGAAATGCATGAACTAGGGCAAAAAAGTGTAAAAAAATTGGTTTAATTTTTTTTAGTACCTTTCAGTTTTTTTTAGTTTTCACATAAGGTCCGGGGTCAGGACAAAAGACAGATTTTTGACAAATTTCAAAATATGTCAGATATTGTCCAAATTATTTTTTATTTCACGTCTAGACATGTGAAATGCATGAACTAGGGCAAAAAAGTGTAAAAAAATTGGTTTGATTTTTTTTAGTACCTTTCAGTTTTTTTTAGTTTTCACATAAGGTCCGGGGTCAGGACAAAAGACAGATTTTTGACAAATTTCAAAATATGTCAGATATTGTCCAAATTATTTTTTATTTCACGTCTAGACATGTGAAATGCATGAACTAGTGCAAAAAAGTGTAACAAAATTGGTTTGATTTTTTTTTAGTACTTTTCAGTTTTTCTTAGTTTTCACATAAGGTCCGGGGTCAGGACAAAAGACAGAATTTTGACAAATTTCAAAATATGTCAGATATTGTCCAAATCATTTTTTATTTCACTTATAGACATGTGAAATGCATGAACTAGGGCAAAAAAGTGTAAAAAAATTGGTTTGATTTTTTTTAGTACCTTTCAGTTTTTTTTAGTTTTCACATAAGGTCCGGGGTCAGGACAAAAGACAGATTTTTGACAAATTTCAAAATATGTCAGATATTGTCCAAATAATTTTTTATTTCACGTCTAGACATGTGAAATGCATGAACTAGTGCAAAAAAGTGTAACAAAATTGGTTTGATTTTTTTTTAGTACTTTTCAGTTTTTCTTAGTTTTCACATAAGGTCCGGGGTCAGGACAAAAGACAGATTTTTGACAAATTTCAAAATATGTCAGATATTGTCCAAATCATTTTTTATTTCACTTCTAGACATGTGAAATGCATGAACTAGGGCAAAAAAGTGTAAAAAAATTGGTTTGATTTTTTTTTAGTACCTTGCAGTTTTTCTTAGTTTTCACATAAGGTCCGGGGTCAGGACAAAAGACAGAATTTTGACAAATTTCAAAATATGTCAGATATTGTCCAAATCATTTTTTATTTCACTTATAGACATGTGAAATGCATGAACTAGTGCAAAAAAGTGTAACAAAATTGGTTTGATTTTTTTTTAGTACTTTTCAGTTTTTCTTAGTTTTCACATAAGGTCCGGGGTCAGGACAAAAGACAGATTTTTGACAAATTTCAAAATCTGTCAGATATTGTCCAAATCATTTTTTATTTCACTTCTAGACATGTGAAATGCATGAACTAGGGCAAAAAAGTGTAAAAATATTGGTTTGATTTTTTTTAGTACCTTTCAGTTTTTCTTAGTTTTCACATAAGGTCCGGGGTCAGGACAAAATACAGATTTCTGACAAATTTCAAAATCTGTCAGATATTGTCCAAATCATTTTTTATTTAATTTCTAGACATTGTGAAATGCATGAACTAGGGCAAGAAAGTGTGAAAAAATTGGTTTGATTTTTTTTTAGTACCTTGCAGTTTTTCTTAGTTTTCACATAAGGTCCGGGGTCAGGACAAAAGACAGATTTTTGACAAATTTCAAAATATGTCAGATATTGTCCAAATCATTTTTTATTTCACTTCTAGACATGTGAAATGCATGAACTAGGGCAAAAAAGTGTAAAAAAATTGGTTTGATTTTTTTTTAGTACCTTGCAGTTTTTCTTAGTTTTCACATAAGGTCCGGGGTCAGGACAAAAGACAGAATTTTGACAAATTTCAAAATATGTCAGATATTGTCCAAATCATTTTTTATTTCACTTATAGACATGTGAAATGCATGAACTAGGGCAAAAAAGTGTAAAAAAATTGGTTTGATTTTTTTTAGTACCTTTCAGTTTTTTTTAGTTTTCACATAAGGTCCGGGGTCAGGACAAAAGACAGATTTTTGACAAATTTCAAAATATGTCAGATATTGTCCAAATTATTTTTTATTTCACGTCTAGACATGTGAAATGCATGAACTAGTGCAAAAAAGTGTAACAAAATTGGTTTGATTTTTTTTTAGTACTTTTCAGTTTTTCTTAGTTTTCACATAAGGTCCGGGGTCAGGACAAAAGACAGATTTTTGACAAATTTCAAAATCTGTCAGATATTGTCCAAATCATTTTTTATTTCACTTCTAGACATGTGAAATGCATGAACTAGGGCAAAAAACTGTAACAAAATTGGTTTGATTTTTTTTTTGTACTTTTCAGTTTTTCTTAGTTTTCACATAAGGTCCGGGGTCAGGACAAAATACAGATTTCTGACAAATATCAAAATCTGTCAGATATTGTCCAAATCATTTTTTATTTAATTTCTAGACATGTGAAATGCATGAACTAGGGCAAGAAAGTGTGAAAAAATTGGTTTGATTTTTTTTTAGTACCTTGCAGTTTTTCTTAGTTTTCACATAAGGTCCGGGGTCAGGACAAAAGACAGAATTTTGACAAATTTCAAAATATGTCAGATATTGTCCAAATCATTTTTTATTTCACTTCTAGACATGTGAAATGCATGAACTAGGGCAAAAAAAGTGAAAAAAAATTGGTTTGATTTTTTTTAGTACTTTTCAGTTTTTCTTAGTTTTCACATAAGGTCCGGGGTCAGGACAAAAGACAGAATTTTGACAAATTTCAAAATATGTCAGATATTGTCCAAATCATTTTTTATTTCACTTATAGACATGTGAAATGCATGAACTAGGGCAAAAAAGTGTAAAAAAATTGGTTTGATTTTTTTTAGTACCTTTCAGTTTTTTTTAGTTTTCACATAAGGTCCGGGGTCAGGACAAAAGACAGATTTTTGACAAATTTCAAAATATGTCAGATATTGTCCAAATTATTTTTTATTTCACTTCTAGACATGTGAAATGCATGAACTAGGGCAAAAAAAGTGAAAAAAAATTGGTCTGAATTTTTTTAGTACTTTTCAGTTTTTCTTAGTTTTCACATAAGGTCCGGGGTCAGGACAAAAGACAGAATTTTGACAAATTTCAAAATATGTCAGATATTGTCCAAATCATTTTTTATTTCACTTATAGACATGTGAAATGCATGAACTAGGGCAAAAAAGTGTAAAAAAATTGGTTTGATTTTTTTTAGTACCTTTCAGTTTTTTTTAGTTTTCACATAAGGTCCGGGGTCAGGACAAAAGACAGATTTTTGACAAATTTCAAAATATGTCAGATATTGTCCAAATTATTTTTTATTTCACGTCTAGACATGTGAAATGCATGAACTAGTGCAAAAAAGTGTAACAAAATTGGTTTGATTTTTTTTTAGTACTTTTCAGTTTTTCTTAGTTTTCACATAAGGTCCGGGGTCAGGACAAAAGACAGATTTTTTACAAATTTCAAAATATGTCAGATATTGTCCAAATCATTTTTTATTTCACTTCTAGACATGTGAAATGCATGAACTAGGGCAAAAAAGTGTAAAAAAATTGGTTTGATTTTTTTTAGCACCTTGCAGTTTTTCTTAGTTTTCACATAAGGTCCGGGGTCAGGACAAAAGACAGAATTTTGACAAATTTCAAAATATGTCAGATATTGTCCAAATCATTTTTTATTTCACTTATAGACATGTGAAATGCATGAACTAGGGCAAAAAAGTGTAAAAAAATTGGTTTGATTTTTTTTAGTACCTTTCAGTTTTTTTTAGTTTTCACACAAGGTCCGGGGTCAGGACAAAAGACAGATTTTTGACAAATTTCAAAATATGTCAGATATTGTCCAAATTATTTTTTATTTCACGTCTAGACATGTGAAATGCACGAACTAGTGCAAAAAAGTGTAACAAAATTGGTTTGATTTTTTTTAGTACCTTTCAGTTTTTCTTAGTTTTTACATAAGGTCCGGGGTCAGGACAAAAGACAGATTTTTGACAAATTTCAAAATATGTCAGATATTGTCCAAATCATTTTTTATTTCACTTCTAGACATGTGAAATGCATGAACTAGGGCAAAAAAGTGTAACAAAATTGGTTTGATTTTTTTTTAGTACCTTTCAGTTTTTCTTAGTTTTCACACAAGGTCCGGGGTCAGGACAAAAGACAGATTTTTGACAAATTTCAAAATATGTCAGATATTGTCCAAATTATTTTTTATTTCACGTCTAGACATGTGAAATGCATGAACTAGGGCAAAAAAAGTGAAAAAAAATTGGTCTGATTTTTTTTAGTACTTTTCAGTTTTTCTTAGTTTTCACATAAGGTCCGGGGTCAGGACAAAAGACAGAATTTTGACAAATTTCAAAATATGTCAGATATTGTCCAAATCATTTTTTATTTCACTTATAGACATGTGAAATGCATGAACTAGGGCAAAAAAGTGTAAAAAAATTGGTTTGATTTTTTTTAGTACCTTTCAGTTTTTTTTAGTTTTCACACAAGGTCCGGGGTCAGGACAAAAGACAGATTTTTGACAAATTTCAAAATATGTCAGATATTGTCCAAATTATTTTTTATTTCACGTCTAGACATGTGAAATGCACGAACTAGTGCAAAAAAGTGTAACAAAATTGGTTTGATTTTTTTTAGTACCTTTCAGTTTTTCTTAGTTTTTACATAAGGTCCGGGGTCAGGACAAAAGACAGATTTTTGACAAATTTCAAAATATGTCAGATATTGTCCAAATTATTTTTTATTTCACGTCTAGACATGTGAAATGCACGAACAAGTGCAAAAAAGTGTAACAAAATTGGTTTGATTTTTTTTAGTACCTTTCAGTTTTTCTTAGTTTTCACATAAGGTCCGGGGTCAGGACAAAAGACAGATTTTTGACAAATTTCAAAATATGTCAGATATTGTCCAAATTATTTTTTATTTCACGTCTAGACATGTGAAATGCACGAACAAGTGCAAAAAAGTGTAACAAAATTGGTTTGATTTTTTTTAGTACCTTTCAGTTTTTCTTAGTTTTCACATAAGGTCCGGGGTCAGGACAAAAGACAGATTTTTGACAAATTTCAAAATATGTCAGATATTGTCCAAATTATTTTTTATTTCACGTCTAGACATGTGAAATGCATGAACTAGGGCAAAAGAAGTGAAAAAAAATTGGTCTGATTTTTTTTAGTACCTTGCAGTTTTTCTTAGTTTTCACATAAGGTCCGGGGTCAGGACAAAAGACAGATTTTTGACAAATTTCAAAATATGTCAGATGTTGTCCAAATTATTTTTTATTTCACGTCTAGACATGTGAAATGCACGAACAAGTGCAAAAAAGTGTAACAAAATTGGTTTGATTTTTTTTAGTACCTTTCAGTTTTTCTTAGTTTTCACATAAGGTCCGGGGTCAGGACAAAAGACAGATTTTTGACAAATTTCAAAATATGTCAGATATTGTCCAAATTATTTTTTATTTCACGTCTAGACATGTGAAATGCATGAACTAGGGCAAAAAAAGTGAAAAAAAATTGGTCTGATTTTTTTTTGTACTTTTCAGTTTTTCTTAGTTTTCACATAAGGTCCGGGGTCAGGACAAAAGACAGATTTTTGACAAATTTCAAAATATGTCAGATATTGTCCAAATTATTTTTTATTTCACTTCTAGACATGTGAAATGCATGAACTAGGGCAAAAAAAGTGAAAAAAAATTGTCTTGATTTTTTTTAGTACCTTTCAGTTTTTCTTAGTTTTCACATAAGGTCCGGGGTCAGGACAAAAGACAGATTTTTGACAAATTTCAAAATATGTCAGATATTGTCCAAATTATTTTTTATTTCACGTCTAGACATGTGAAATGCATGAACTAGGGCAAAAAAGTGTAACAAAATTGGTTTGATTTTTTTTAGTACCTTTCAGTTTTTCTTAGTTTTCACATAAGGTCCGGGGTCAGGACAAAAGACAGAATTTTGACAAATTTCAAAATCTGTCAGATATTGTGCAAATTATTTTTTATTTCACTTCTAGACATGTGAAATGCATGAACTAGGGCAAAAAAAGTGAAAAAAATTGGTCTGATTTTTTTTAGTACTTTTCAGTTTTTCTTAGTTTTCACATAAGGTCCGGGGTCAGGACAAAAGACAGATTTTTGACAAATTTCAAAAAATGTCAGATATTGGCTTAAATTATTTTTTATTTCACTTCTAGACATGTGAAATGCATGAACTAGGGCAAAAAAGTGTAACAAAATTGGTTTGATTTTTTTTAATACTTTTCAGTTTTTCTTAGTTTTCACATAAGGTCCGGGGTCAGGACAAAAGACAGATTTCTGAGAAATTTCAAAAAATGTAAGATATTGGCTTAAATTATTTTTTATTTCACTTCTAGACATGTGAAATGCATGAACTAGGGCAAAAAAGTGTAACAAAATTGGTTTGATTTTTTTTAGTACTTTTCAGTTTTTCTTAGTTTTCACATAAGGTCCGGGGTCAGGATAAAAGACAGATTTTTGTCCAAATTATTTTTTATTTCACTTCTAGACATGTGAAATGCATGAACTAGGGCAAAAAAGTGTGAAAAAATTGGTTTGATTTTTTTTTAGTACCTTGCAGTTTTTCTTAGTTTTCACATAAGGTCCGGGGTCAGGACAAAAGACAGATTTTTGACAAATTTCAAAATATGTCAGATATTGTCCAAATCATTTTTTATTTCACTTATAGACATGTGAAATGTATGAACTAGGGCAAAAAAGTGTAAAAAAATTGGTTTGATTTTTTTTTAGTACCTTGCAGTTTTTCTTAGTTTTCACATAAGGTCCGGGGTCAGGACAAAAGACAGAATTTGACAAATTTCAAAATATGTCAGATATTGTCCAAATCATTTTTTATTTAATTTCTAGACATGTGAAATGCATGAACTAGTGCAAAAAAGTGTAACAAAATTCGTTTGATTTTTTTTAGTACTTTTCAGTTTTTCTTAGTTTTCACATAAGGTCCGGGGTCAGGATAAAAGACAGATTTTTGACAAATTTCAAAATCTCTCAGATATTGTCCAAATCATTTTTTATTTCACTTCTAGACATGTGAAATGCATGAACTAGTGCAAAAAAGTGTAAAAATATTGGTTTGATTTTTTTTAGTACCTTTCAGTTTTTTTTAGTTTTCACATAAGGTCCGGGGTCAGGACAAAAGACAGATTTTTGACAAATTTCAAAATATGTCAGATATTGTCCAAATTATTTTTTATTTCACGTCTAGACATGTGAAATGCATGAACTAGTGCAAAAAAGTGTAACAAAATTGGTTTGATTTTTTTTTTGTACTTTTCAGTTTTTCTTAGTTTTCACATAAGGTCCGGGGTCAGGATAAAAGACAGATTTTTGACAAATTTCAAAATCTCTCAGATATTGTCCAAATTATTTTTTATTTCACTTCTAGACATGTGAAATGCATGAACTTGGGCAAAAAAAGTGAAAAAAAATTGGTCTGATTTTTTTTAGTACTTTTCAGTTTTTCTTAGTTTTCACATAAGGTCCGGGGTCAGGACAAAAGACAGATTTTTGACAAATTTCAAAATATGTCAGATATTGTCCAAATTATTTTTTATTTCACGTCTAGACATGTGAAATGCATGAACTAGTGCAAAAAAGTGTAAAAAAATTGGTTTGATTTTTTTTAGTACCTTTCAGTTTTTTTTAGTTTTCACATAAGGTCCGGGGTCAGGACAAAAGACAGATTTTTGACAAATTTCAAAATATGTCAGATATTGTCCAAATCATTTTTTATTTCACTTCTAGACATGTGAAATGCATGACCTAGGGCAAGAAAGTGTGAAAAAATTGGTTTGATTTTTTTTTAGTACCTTGCAGTTTTTCTTAGTTTTCACATAAGGTCCGGGGTCAGGACAAAAGACAGATTTTTGACAAATTTCAAAATATGTCAGATATTGTCCAAATCATTTTTTATTTCACTTATAGACATGTGAAATGCATGAACTAGGGCAAAAAAGTGTAAAAAAATTGGTTTGATTTTTTTTTAGTACCTTGCAGTTTTTCTTAGTTTTCACATAAGGTCCGGGGTCAGGACAAAAGATAGATTTTTGACAAATTTCAAAATATGTCAGATATTGTCCAAATTATTTTTTATTTCACGTCTAGACATGTGAAATGCATGAACTAGTGCAAAAAAGTGTAACAAAATTGGTTTGATTTTTTTTTTGTACTTTTCAGTTTTTCTTAGTTTTCACATAAGGTCCGGGGTCAGGACAAAAGACAGATTTTTGACAAATTTCAAAATATGTCAGATATTGTCCAAATTATTTTTTATTTCACGTCTAGACATGTGAAATGCATGAACTAGTGCAAAAAAGTGTAAAAAAATTGGTTTGATTTTTTTTAGTACCTTTCAGTTTTTTTTAGTTTTCACATAAGGTCCGGGGTCAGGACAAAAGACAGATTTTTGACAAATTTCAAAATCTGTCAGATATTGTCCAAATCATTTTTTATTTAATTTCTAGACATGTGAAATGCATGAACTAGGGCAAGAAAGTGTGAAAAAATTGGTTTGATTTTTTTTTAGTACCTTGCAGTTTTTCTTATTTTTCACATAAGGTCCGGGGTCAGGACAAAAGACAGAATTTTGACAAATTTCAAAATATGTCAGATATTGTCCAAATCATTTTTTATTTCACTTATAGACATGTGAAATGCATGAACTAGGGCAAAAAAGTGTAAAAAAATTGGTTTGATTTTTTTTAGTACCTTTCAGTTTTTCTTAGTTTTCACATAAGGTCCGGGGACAGGACAAAATACAGATTTCTGACAAATTTCAAAATCTGTCAGATATTGTCCAAATCATTTTTTATTTAATTTCTAGACATGTGAAATGCATGAACTAGGGCAAGAAAGTGTGAAAAAATTGGTTTGATTTTTTTTTAGTACCTTGCAGTTTTTCTTATTTTTCACATAAGGTCCGGGGTCAGGACAAAAGACAGAATTTTGACAAATTTCAAAATATGTCAGATATTGTCCAAATCATTTTTTATTTCACTTATAGACATGTGAAATGCATGAACTAGGGCAAAAAAGTGTAAAAAAATTGGTTTGATTTTTTTTTAGTACCTTGCAGTTTTTCTTAGTTTTCACATAAGGTCCGGGGTCAGGACAAAAGACACAATTTTGACAAATTTCAAAATATGTCAGATATTGTCCAAATCATTTTTTATTTAATTTCTAGACATGTGAAATGCATGAACTAGGGCAAGAAAGTGTGAAAAAATTGGTTTGATTTTTTTTTAGTACCTTGCAGTTTTTCTTAGTTTTCACATAAGGTCCGGGGTCAGGACAAAAGACAGATTTTTGACAAATTTCAAAATCTGTCAGATATTGTCCAAATCATTTTTTATTTAATTTCTAGACATGTGAAATGCATGAACTAGTGCAAAAAAGTGTAACAAAATTCGTTTGATTTTTTTTAGTACTTTTCAGTTTTTCTTAGTTTTCACATAAGGTCAGGATAAAAGACAGATTTTTGACAAATTTCAAAATCTCTCAGATATTGTCCAAATCATTTTTTATTTCACTTCTAGACATATGAAATGCATGAACTAGGGCAAAAAAGTGTAAAAACATTGGTTTGATTTTTTTAGTACCTTTCAGTTTTTCTTAGTGTTCACATAAGGTCCGGGGTCAGGACAAAAGACAGATTTTTGACAAATTTCAAAATCTGTCAGATATTGTCCAAATTATTTTTTATTTCTCTTCTAGACATGTGAAATGCATGAACTAGGGCAAAAAAAGTGAAAAAAAATTGGTTTGATTTTTTTTAGTACCTTTCAGTTTTTCTTAGTTTTCACATAAGGTCCGGGGTCAGGACAAAAGACAGATTTTTGACAAATTTCAAAATCTGTCAGATATTGTCCAAATCATTTTTTATTTCATTTCTAGACATGTGAAATGCATGAACTAGGGCAAAAAAGTGTAAAAAAATTGGTTTGATTTTTTTTAGCACCTTTCAGGTTTTCTTAGTTTTCACATAAGGTCCGGGGTCAGGACAAAAGACAGATTTTTGACAAATTTCAAAATATGTCAGATATTGTCCAAATTATTTTTTATTTCACTTCTAGACATGTGAAATGCATGAACTAGGGCAAAAAAAGTGAAAAAAAATTGGTCTGATTTTTTTTTAGTACCTTGCAGTTTTTCTTAGTTTTCACATAAGGTCCGGGGTCAGGACAAAAGACAGATTTTTGACAAATTTCAAAATATGTCAGATATTGTCCAAATTATATTCTATTTCACGTCTAGACATGTGAAATGCACAAGTGCAAAAAAGTGTAACAAAATTGGTTTGATTTTTTTTAGTACCTTTCAGTTTTTCTTCGTTTTCTCACAAGGTCCGGGGTCAGGACAAAAGACAGATTTTTGACAAATTTCAAAATATGTCAGATATTGTCCAAATTATTTTTTATTTCACTTCTAGACATGTGAAATGCTAGCCTGGGTGCCATTCCGAACTTAGTCCCGCCCACAACGTTTGAGGTCGGGAAGTTCGGTCTGGCATTGATCAATAGTGGCGCGAGTATGCTCGCCCAAATACTGGCGGGCCAATCAAATTGTCAGGGCGGGCTTTATACGATGATGGACAGATGCTCAACAGTAACGTAATCCACCACGTCACCAAAGAGCGCTTGGGTTGAATTCGTTTACAACAACGATGGCTGCCGCTGGAGAATTGAGATGTGTAGATTCTGCTATCAGGTCTGTTCTAGAAGATATCGACAGCGAATTAATTTTAAAAGAGGAACAGAGTAACGGGATCAAGGCATTTGTTGATAATAAAGATGTTTTTTGCCGAAGCAACTGAAATGGGCATCACGGCGATGCAACTCGGCTTGCACGACGAGGTGGATATAGCCAGCGGTCGTTGCCAGATCCTTTTTTGAAGCCCGGAATCCTGGCTGCTGAACAACAAGTGGAGGGACATGCTAGGCTCCGATGTTTTTCAAGCCAACGTAATGGGTATCGTCGTGGACGAAGTTCATCTAACTTACAAATGGTAAGAGAGTCTAACTGTCTGACTTAGTAAATAACTCCCAATGTCGTGATATGAATCCCATGTTGTAAACATAGTAGCCTAGGTATCGTTGTACGTTCGCTAACTCAGACTTGGTACAATCATAACGTTTTAGTGTGATTGTAGCGAACTAGCTGTTAAAACATTCTAATGTAGGTTACTGTTTTATTTCTATCAGTGGTCAGGCTGCAAAAGGGCAGAAGGGCATTTGGGTGTTGCTTTATGTACTCAAGCACCATACCCATATTGGTAGGCTAGTCACTGTACCCCTTATAAGTGATGTATTCTTTTTAGATGTCAGTACAGTCATTAAAAAGTACTAAATGATACTACTCATAATTTCTTATTTTTACTGTTACTTATTGGTTGCTTTTTGTACTGCTATATATTCCAGGTACACCTGTGCTGACATTGACCGCTTCTGCTGATCGGGAATCCAGAGCCAGGGTTATGAAACAGCTTCAGATGGACAATCCAATAAATTTGGCCCTGAGCCCAAACAGAACAAAATCAGAGTGGGTCTGATTAAAGTACCTGGCCATACACTGGAGTGCCTACACTGGATTGTGAGGGATGTTAGTACAAAGCTTGACCCAGCAGTTAAGACGGTACTTTAATGGAGTCACTAGTTGTCTGCGGAAAGCTTTGTACTGCCATTTTGAGGAACACACCACATCTGTTGATCTAGGACATCTGTGCTGCACTCACTGCCATTCTGTTTGTTCTTGTGAACCTGAAGGTTGTGGGGAGCTAATCCCCAAATATGAACACTTTCAAGGGGAGGTTTCATCACACCACAAACACAGAATAGTCACACCTAAGGGCACACTTTTGATCAGGGAACTGTTACAAACTTACAGGAGTAGTTTACTTCAGGACCATAAAAACATACCACTTTACACAGTCGACACAGCCTGCACTGGTTTTGGAGATGAACTCATTGATCAGTTTTAGAACAGTGCACACAGATATTTGACCTGGACTTCATTATCCATAATCTCCCTACATACAAGCTGGAACATGCAAAAGAGATACTATGAATTATGCATGAGGTTTTTGATGACATCGAACAGAGTCAAACTAATTTGTTTGATGACTGTGTTGTTCAGGATGACCGTGTTCAGGTTGACATGGATTACACTGGTTACTTTGATGACGAGGATGAGGATAAGATACAATCATCCCCAAGTAACTTGGAATCAGGCTTGTCAATGTTGAAGATCTCAGGCTAGCTTCAAATTCAGGCTCAAATTTGTAGCTTCAGGGTCCTGTTGTTGTGAAAATGCCTTTTTTTTTACCTCTGTTACATTAATATTTTTGAATAAAATTAAAATGGTTTATACTTCTGTACTGGTTGGTGATGTTTCTGCATTTAAAGACAAACAATAAGACATGTCAATAAAGATTTTTAATATCTACACATAATAGGTAATGTTTGAAGATATACGCTGAACTTTGAACATACAACCAATAAGAAAACACAAAAATGTTTTCAAGAACGTGGATACTACTAAACTATTATATGAAAATTATTTACATTGTCATTTACGAAAACAATATTTACAAATTACCATCACCATTTACATTTCACATTTACTTAATTATTTAAATAGGCACATTTTGCCAGTCCATTATTTTCTCCTGGTAATTCAGCTTTGCCAATAAGTTTCTCTTGAAATTCGGGAATGCATGAGACTGCCTGCCTGGGTGATTTTTGTTGGGAAAGTTGTGTCTCCCTGAAAACGTTTACCAGTGTTAAAACGTCCTGTTCTCGGGCCACATGATGAATGCCAGCCGGCCTTGTCAGCTCCAGCTCTGTGTCCGTTTTGTCCATTAGCTCTTTGACGATGCCAAAGGACCTACTGATTCTGGCTGCTGACATTTCTGACATGTTTGGTCCCAATCCTCTCATAAATGATTTGAGAAAATTGTTTAGGTGTTCCAGGTGGAGGTCAAGTGGATGGAAAATGGGTGACAACCTGAAATATAAGTGAACACATCAGTGTGAAGAATTACAGTATAGCCTAATAAGTTTAACGTGCATTGACAATACATTGGAAAATACAGACTGTTAAATATGGTGACACCAGATGCAATTGCTGAGCAGGTCAGAGAAACACTGCCCACCCCCCACAGAGGTGCAGAGCACAGAAGTGGGGGTTGGATAACATGCTAGTCCATTACAAAATGAAGTTTCTACATATTGACAAAGTGACAGAGGCCAACTTACACATCAGGTACAAGTTTATCCTGGTAACATTTGCTCACACTACACTGAAATTCGGGCTGGCTTCCAGAATACTAGGCATGTCAAAATATGACTAGATGATTTAATCATAGATAGATTTCACGGAAATGAGGATTGTGGGAATGCACAGTGTTTATCACATTGGACAATAATCACGACTCACTATTAACTAATGTGAAACGTGGCAATCGAGGTTATTCTCATAGTCATATCATAAGAAGTAGAAATGTATTAACAAGCTTACCTCTGTAATGCTTCTTCGCGTTTTTGTACCGGTTGGAGTTGACGGATTGGGGCAGAACTTCTTCAGAGTCCGGGGCGTCTCTGATGCCTCAGATGAACACGGTTCTTCAGGCTGGTCTCCTTCGTCTTCTGTCCATTTTTTAAACACGGGCATGTCGCGTTCCAACCGTGTTATAAAGTTCTGACAGGACCGACAAATGCGATGCGATTTGTTTGCAGTGTTGTGGAGTTGTAATCCTAAACGGATAACTTGATCGTATATGCATTCACCTTTACTGTTTCTCTCAAAAATGAGGTTCGTGTGTTGAAGAACTCCGTGTATCCTTACATTATTTTTACAACACCTGCGAAAATCGCTCACATTTTCTTCTTCTAGCGTGCAGTTGAGTTCTGTTGACATCAACTATGCGTCGCTTAACATACGTCACACACTCCGTTGCTCTGATTGGTTGTAGGTCTATCCAATTGAGTGCAGAGGCATTTTTTTTCCTGGTTCGTTTGAAACACGCCCCATAATCACAGCTCTATGGAGCAGTATCAGACTCAAATTCTGACTAGAATTGAGTATGACTACGTCAGGCTAGTGAAATGCATGAACTAGGGCAAAAAAAGTGAAAAAAAATTGGTCTGATTTTTTTTAGTACTTTTCAGTTTTTCTTAGTTTTCCGGGGTCAGGACAAAAGACAGATTTTTGACAAATTTCAAAATCTGTCAGATATTGTCCAAATCATTTTTTATTTCACTTCTAGACATGTGAAATGCATGAACTGGGGCAAAAAAAGTGAAAAGAAATTGGTCTGATTTTTTTTTAGTACCTTGCAGTTTTTCTTAGTTTTCACATAAGGTCCGGGGTCAGGACAAAAGACAGATTTTTGACAAATTTCAAAATATGTCAGATATTGTCCAAATTATTTTTTATTTCACTTCTAGACATGTGAAATGCATGAACTAGGGCAAAAAAGTGTAACAAAATTGGTTTGATTTTTTTTAGTACCTTTCAGTTTTTCTTAGTTTTCACACAAGGTCCGGGGTCAGGACAAAAGACAGTTTTTTGACAAATTTCAAAATATGTCAGATATTGTCCAAATTATTTTTTATTTCACTTCTAGACATGTGAAATGCACGAACAAGTGCAAAAAAGTGTAACAAAATTGGTTTGATTTTTTTTAGTACCTTTCAGTTTTTCTTAGTTTTCTCACAAGGTCCGGGGTCAGGACAAAAGACAGATTTTTGACAAATTTCAAAATATGTCAGATATTGTCCAAATTATTTTTTATTTCACGTCTAGACATGTGAAATGCACGAACAAGTGCAAAAAAGTGTAACAAAATTGGTTTAATTTTTTTTAGTACCTTTCAGTTTTTCTTAGTTTTCTCACAAGGTCCGGGGTCAGGACAAAAGACAGATTTTTGACAAATTTCAAAATATGTCAGATATTGTCCAAATTATTTTTTATTTCACTTCTAGACATGTGAAATGCATGAACTAGGGCAAAAAAAGTGAAAAAAAATTGGTCTGATTTTTTTTAGTACTTTTCAGTTTTTCTTAGTTTTCACATAAGGTCCGGGGTCAGGACAAAAGACAGATTTTTGACAAATTTCAAAATATGTCAGATATTGTCCAAATTATTTTTTATTTCACGTCTAGACATGTGAAATGCACGAACAAGTGCAAAAAAGTGTAACAAAATTGGTTTGGTTTTTTTTAATACCTTTCAGTTTTTCTTAGTTTTCTCACAAGGTCCGGGGTCAGGACAAAAGATAGATTTTTGACAAATTTCAAAATATGTCAGATATTGTCCAAATTATTTTTTATTTCACGTCTAGACATGTGAAATTCATGAACTAGGGCAAAAAAGTGTAAAAAAATTGGTTTGATTTTTTTTAGTACCTTTCAGTTTTTTTTAGTTTTCACATAAGGTCCGGGGTCAGGACAAAAGACAGATTTTTGACAAATTTCAAAATATGTCAGATATTGTCCAAATTATTTTTTATTTCACGTCTAGACATGTGAAATGCATGAACTAGGGCAAAAAAGTGTAAAAAATTTGGTTTGATTTTTTTTTAGTACCTTTCAGTTTTCCTTAGTTTTCACATAAGGTCCGGGGTCAGGACAAAAGACAGATTTTTGACAAATTTCAAAATCTGTCAGATATTGTCCAAATCATTTTTTATTTAATTTCTAGACATGTGAAATGCATGAACTAGGGCAAGAAAGTGTGAAAAAATTGGTTTGATTTTTTTTTAGTACCTTGCAGTTTTTCTTAGTTTTCACATAAGGTCTGGGGTCAGGACAAAAGACAGATTTTTGACAAATTTCAAAATATGTCAGATATTGTCCAAATTATTTTTTATTTCACGTCTAGACATGTGAAATGCATGAACTAGTGCAAAAAAGTGTAACAAAATTGATTTGATTTTTTTTTAGTACTTTTCAGTTTTTCTTAGTTTTCACATAAGGTCCGGGGTCAGGACAAAAGACAGATTTTTGACAAATTTCAAATGTGTCAGATATTGTCCAAATTATTTTTTATTTCACGTCTAGACATGTGAAATGCACGAACAAGTGCAAAAAAGTGTAACAAAATTGGTTTGATTTTTTTTAGTACCTTTCAGTTTTTCTTAGTTTTCACATAAGGTCCGGGGTCAGGACAAAAGACAGATTTTTGACAAATTTCAAAATATGTCAGATATTGTACAAATAATTTTTTATTTCACTTCTAGACATGTGAAATGCATGAACTAGGGCAAAAAAGTGTAACAAAATTGGTTTGATTTTTTTTAGTACCTTTCAGTTTTTCTTAGTTTTCACACAAGGTCCGGGGTCAGGACAAAAGACAGATTTTTGACAAATTTCAAAATATGTCAGATATTGTCCAAATTATTTTTTATTTCACGTCTAGACATGTGAAATGCACGAACAAGTGCAAAAAAGTGTAACAAAATTGGTTTGATTTTTTTTAGTACCTTTCAGTTTTTCTTAGTTTTCACATAAGGTCCGGGGTCAGGACAAAAGACAGATTTTTGACAAATTTCAAAATATGTCAGATATTGTACAAATAATTTTTTATTTCACTTCTAGACATGTGAAATGCATGAACTAGGGCAAAAAAGTGTAAAAAAATTGGTTTGATTTTTTTTAGTACCTTGCAGTTTTTCTTAGTTTTCACATAAGGTCCGGGGTCAGGATAAAAGACAGATTTTTGACAAATTTCAAAATCTCTCAGATATTGTCCAAATTATTTTTTATTTCACTTCTAGACATGTGAAATGCATGAACTAGGGCAAAAAAAGTGAAAAAAAATTGGTCTGATTTTTTTTAGTACTTTTCAGTTTTTCTTAGTTTTCACATAAGGTCCGGGGTCAGGACAAAAGACAGAATTTTGACAAATTTCAAAATATGTCAGATATTGTCCAAATCATTTTTTATTTCACTTCTAGACATGTGAAATGCATGAACTAGGGCAAAAAAGTGTAAAAAAATTGGTTTGATTTTTTTTTAGTACCTTGCAGTTTTTCTTAGTTTTCACATAAGGTCCGGGGTCAGGACAAAAGACAGAATTTTGACAAATTTCAAAATATGTCAGATATTGTCCAAATCATTTTTTATTTCACTTATAGACATGTGAAATGCATGAACTAGGGCAAAAAAGTGTAAAAAAATTGGTTTGATTTTTTTTAGTACTTTTCAGTTTTTCTTAGTTTTCACATAAGGTCCGGGGTCAGGATAAAAGACAGATTTTTTACAAATTTCAAAATATGTCAGATATTGTCCAAATTATTTTTTATTTCACGTCTAGACATGTGAAATGCACGAACAAGTGCAAAAAAGTGTAACAAAATTGGTTTGATTTTTTTTAGTACCTTTCAGTTTTTCTTAGTTTTCACACAAGGTCCGGGGTCAGGACAAAAGACAGATTTTTGACAAATTTCAAAATATGTCAGATATTGTCCAAATTATTTTTTATTTCACGTCTAGACATGTGAAATGCACGAACAAGTGCAAAAAAGTGTAACAAAATTGGTTTGATTTTTTTTAGTACCTTTCAGTTTTTCTTAGTTTTCTCACAAGGTCCGGGGTCAGGACAAAAGACAGATTTTTGACAAATTTCAAAATATGTCAGATATTGTCCAAATTATTTTTTATTTCACGTCTAGACATGTGAAATGCACGAACAAGTGCAAAAAAGTGTAACAAAATTGGTTTGATTTTTTTTAGTACCTTTCAGTTTTTCTTAGTTTTCACATAAGGTCCGGGGTCAGGACAAAAGACAGATTTTTGACAAATTTCAAAATATGTCAGATATTGTCCAAATTATATTTTATTTCACTTCTAGACATGTGAAATGCATGAACTAGGGCAAAAAAGTGTAACAAAATTGGTTTGATTTTTTTTAGTACCTTTCAGTTTTTCTTAGTTTTCACACAAGGTCCGGGGTCAGGACAAAAGACAGATTTTTGACAAATTTCAAAATCTGTCAGATATTGTCCAAATTATTTTTTATTTCACGTCTAGACATGTGAAATGCACGAACAAGTGCAAAAAAGTGTAACAAAATTGGTTTGATTTTTTTTAGTACCTTTCAGTTTTTCTTAGTTTTCACATAAGGTCCGGAGTCAGGACAAAAGACAGATTTTTGACAAATTTCAAAATCTGTCAGATATTGTCCAAATCATTTTTTATTTCACTTCTAGACATGTGAAATGCATGAACTAGGGCAAAAAAGTGTAACAAAATTGGTTTGATTTTTTTTAGTACCTTTCAGTTTTTCTTAGTTTTCACACAAGGTCCGGGGTCAGGACAAAATACAGATTTTTGACAAATTTCAAAATATGTCAGATATTGTCCAAATCATTTTTTATTTCACGTCTAGACATGTGAAATGCATGATCAAGTGCAAAAAAGTGTAACAAAATTGGTTTGATTTTTTTTAGTACCTTTCAGTTTTTCTTAGTTTTCACATAAGGTCCGGGGTCAGGACAAAAGACAGATTTTTGACAAATTTCAAAATATGTCAGATATTGTCCAAATTATTTTTTATTTCACTTCTAGACATGTGAAATGCATGAACTAGGGCAAAAAAAGTGAAAACAAATTGGTCTGATTTTTTTTTAGTACCTTGCAGTTTTTCTTAGTTTTCACATAAGGTCCGGGGTCAGGACAAAAGACAGATTTTTGACAAATTTCAAAATATGTCAGATATTGTCCAAATTATTTGTTATTTCACTTCTAGGCATGTGAAATGCATGAACTAGGGCAAAAAAAGTGAAAACAAATTGGTCTGATTTTTTTTAGTACTTTTCAGTTTTTCTTAAGTTTCACATAAGGTCCGGGGCCAGGACAAAAGACAGATTTTTGACAAATTTCAAAATATGTCAGATATTGTCCAAATTATTTTTTATTTCACTTCTAGACATGTGAAATGCACGAACTAGTGCAAAAAAGTGTAACAAAATTGGTTTGATTTTTTTTTGTACTTTTCAGTTTTTCTTAGTTTTCACATAAGGTCCGGGGTCAGGACAAAAGGCAGATTTTTGACAAATTTCAAAATATGTCAGATATTGTCCAAATAATGTTTTATTTCACTTCTAGACATGTGAAATGCACGAACAAGTGCAAAAAAGTGTAACAAAATTGGTTTGATTTTTTTTAGTACCTTTCAGTTTTTCTTAGTTTTCACATAAGGTCCGGAGTCAGGACAAAAGACAGATTTTTGACAAATTTCAAAATATGTCAGATATTGTCCAAATCATTTTTTATTTCACTTCTAGACATGTGAAATGCATGAACTAGGGCAAAAAAGTGTAACAAAATTGGTTTGATTTTTTTTAGTACCTTTCAGTTTTTCTTAGTTTTCACATAAGGTCCGGGGTCAGGACAAAAGACAGATTTTTGACAAATTTCAAAATATGTCAGATATTGTCCAAATCATTTTTTATTTCACGTCTAGACATGTGAAATGCATGATCAAGTGCAAAAAAGTGTAACAAAATTGGTTTGATTTTTTTTAATACCTTTCAGTTTTTCTTAGTTTTCACATAAGGTCCGGGGTCAGGACAAAAGACAGATTTTTGACAAATTTCAAAATATGTCAGATATTGTCCAAATTATTTTTTATTTCACTTCTAGACATGTGAAATGCATGAACTAGGGCAAAAAAAGTGAAAACAAATTGGTCTGATTTTTTTTTAGTACCTTGCAGTTTTTCTTAGTTTTCACATAAGGTCCGGGGTCAGGACAAAAGACAGATTTTTGACAAATTTCAAAATATGTCAGATATTGTCCAAATTATTTTTTATTTCACTTCTAGACATGTGAAATGCATGAACTAGGGCAAAAAAGTGTAACAAAATTGGTTTGATTTTTTTTAGTACCTTTCAGTTTTTCTTAGTTTTCACACAAGGTCCGGGGTCAGGACAAAAGACAGATTTTTGACAAATTTCAAAATATGTCAGATATTGTCCAAATTATTTTTTATTTCACGTCTAGACATGTGAAATGCACGAACAAGTGCAAAAAAGTGTAACAAAATTGGTTTGATTTTTTTTAGTACCTTTCAGTTTTTCTTAGTTTTCACATAAGGTCCGGGGTCAGGACAAAAGACAGATTTTTGACAAATTTCAAAATATGTCAGATATTGTCCAAATTATATTTTATTTCACTTCTAGACATGTGAAATGCATGAACTAGGGCAAAAAAAGTGAATTAAAATTGGTCTGATTTTTTTTAGTACTTTTCAGTTTTTCTTAGTTTTCACATAAGGTCTGGGGTCAGGACAAAAGACAGATTTTTGACAAATTTCAAAATCTGTCAGATATTGTCCAAATTATTTTTTATTTCACGTCTAGACATGTGAAATGCACGAACAAGTGCAAAAAAGTGTAACAAAATTGGTTTGATTTTTTTTAGTACCTTTCAGTTTTTCTTAGTTTTCACATAAGGTCCGGAGTCAGGACAAAAGACAGATTTTTGACAAATTTCAAAATCTGTCAGATATTGTCCAAATCATTTTTTATTTCACTTCTAGACATGTGAAATGCATGAACTAGGGCAAAAAAGTGTAACAAAATTGGTTTGATTTTTTTTAGTACCTTTCAGTTTTTCTTAGTTTTCACACAAGGTCCGGGGTCAGGACAAAATACAGATTTTTGACAAATTTCAAAATATGTCAGATATTGTCCAAATCATTTTTTATTTCACGTCTAGACATGTGAAATGCATGAACTAGGGCAAAAAAGTGTAAAAAAATTGGTTTGATTTTTTTTAGTACTTTTCAGTTTTTCTTAGTTTTCACATAAGGTCCGGGGTCAGGATAAAAGACAGATTTTTTACAAATTTCAAAATATGTCAGATATTGTCCAAATTATTTTTTATTTCACGTCTAGACATGTGAAATGCACGAACAAGTGCAAAAAAGTGTAACAAAATTGGTTTGATTTTTTTTTAGTACCTTGCAGTTTTTCTTAGTTTTCACATAAGGTCCGGGGTCAGGACAAAAGACAGAATTTTGACAAATTTCAAAATATGTCAGATATTGTCCAAATCATTTTTTATTTCACTTATAGACATGTGAAATGCATGAACTAGGGCAAAAAAGTGTAAAAAAATTGGTTTGATTTTTTTTAGTACTTTTCAGTTTTTCTTAGTTTTCACATAAGGTCCGGGGTCAGGATAAAAGACAGATTTTTTACAAATTTCAAAATATGTCAGATATTGTCCAAATTATTTTTTATTTCACGTCTAGACATGTGAAATGCACGAACAAGTGCAAAAAAGTGTAACAAAATTGGTTTGATTTTTTTTAGTACCTTTCAGTTTTTCTTAGTTTTCACACAAGGTCCGGGGTCAGGACAAAAGACAGATTTTTGACAAATTTCAAAATATGTCAGATATTGTCCAAATTATTTTTTATTTCATGTCTAGACATGTGAAATGCATGAACTAGGGCAAAAAAGTGTAACAAAATTGGTTTGATTTTTTTTAGTACCTTTCAGTTTTTCTTAGTTTTCTCACAAGGTCCGGGGTCAGGACAAAAGACAGATTTTTGACAAATTTCAAAATATGTCAGATATTGTCCAAATTATTTTTTATTTCACGTCTAGACATGTGAAATGCACGAACAAGTGCAAAAAAGTGTAACAAAATTGGTTTGATTTTTTTTAGTACCTTTCAGTTTTTCTTAGTTTTCACATAAGGTCCGGGGTCAGGACAAAAGACAGATTTTTGACAAATTTCAAAATATGTCAGATATTGTCCAAATTATATTTTATTTCACTTCTAGACATGTGAAATGCATGAACTAGGGCAAAAAAGTGTAACAAAATTGGTTTGATTTTTTTTAGTACCTTTCAGTTTTTCTTAGTTTTCACACAAGGTCCGGGGTCAGGACAAAAGACAGATTTTTGACAAATTTCAAAATATGTCAGATATTGTCCAAATTATTTTTTATTTCACGTCTAGACATGTGAAATGCACGAACAAGTGCAAAAAAGTGTAACAAAATTGGTTTGATTTTTTTTAGTACCTTTCAGTTTTTCTTAGTTTTCACATAAGGTCCGGGGTCAGGACAAAAGACAGATTTTTGACAAATTTCAAAATATGTCAGATATTGTCCAAATTATATTTTATTTCACTTCTAGACATGTGAAATGCATGAACTAGGGCAAAAAAGTGTAACAAAATTGGTTTGATTTTTTTTAGTACCTTTCAGTTTTTCTTAGTTTTCACATAAGGTCCGGAGTCAGGACAAAAGACAGATTTTTGACAAATTTCAAAATCTGTCAGATATTGTCCAAATCATTTTTTATTTCACTTCTAGACATGTGAAATGCATGAACTAGGGCAAAAAAGTGTAACAAAATTGGTTTGATTTTTTTTAGTACCTTTCAGTTTTTCTTAGTTTTCACACAAGGTCCGGGGTCAGGACAAAATACAGATTTTTGACAAATTTCAAAATATGTCAGATATTGTCCAAATCATTTTTTATTTCACGTCTAGACATGTGAAATGCATGATCAAGTGCAAAAAAGTGTAACAAAATTGGTTTGATTTTTTTTAGTACCTTTCAGTTTTTCTTAGTTTTCACATAAGGTCCGGGGTCAGGACAAAAGACAGATTTTTGACAAATTTCAAAATATGTCAGATATTGTCCAAATTATTTTTTATTTCACTTCTAGACATGTGAAATGCATGAACTAGGGCAAAAAAAGTGAAAACAAATTGGTCTGATTTTTTTTTAGTACCTTGCAGTTTTTCTTAGTTTTCACATAAGGTCCGGGGTCAGGACAAAAGACAGATTTTTGACAAATTTCAAAATATGTCAGATATTGTCCAAATTATTTGTTATTTCACTTCTAGGCATGTGAAATGCATGAACTAGGGCAAAAAAAGTGAAAACAAATTGGTCTGATTTTTTTTAGTACTTTTCAGTTTTTCTTAAGTTTCACATAAGGTCCGGGGCCAGGACAAAAGACAGATTTTTGACAAATTTCAAAATATGTCAGATATTGTCCAAATTATTTTTTATTTCACTTCTAGACATGTGAAATGCACGAACTAGTGCAAAAAAGTGTAACAAAATTGGTTTGATTTTTTTTTGTACTTTTCAGTTTTTCTTAGTTTTCACATAAGGTCCGGGGTCAGGACAAAAGGCAGATTTTTGACAAATTTCAAAATATGTCAGATATTGTCCAAATAATGTTTTATTTCACTTCTAGACATGTGAAATGCACGAACAAGTGCAAAAAAGTGTAACAAAATTGGTTTGATTTTTTTTAGTACCTTTCAGTTTTTCTTAGTTTTCACATAAGGTCCGGAGTCAGGACAAAAGACAGATTTTTGACAAATTTCAAAATATGTCAGATATTGTCCAAATCATTTTTTATTTCACTTCTAGACATGTGAAATGCATGAACTAGGGCAAAAAAGTGTAACAAAATTGGTTTGATTTTTTTTAGTACCTTTCAGTTTTTCTTAGTTTTCACATAAGGTCCGGGGTCAGGACAAAAGACAGATTTTTGACAAATTTCAAAATATGTCAGATATTGTCCAAATCATTTTTTATTTCACGTCTAGACATGTGAAATGCATGATCAAGTGCAAAAAAGTGTAACAAAATTGGTTTGATTTTTTTTAATACCTTTCAGTTTTTCTTAGTTTTCACATAAGGTCCGGGGTCAGGACAAAAGACAGATTTTTGACAAATTTCAAAATATGTCAGATATTGTCCAAATTATTTTTTATTTCACTTCTAGACATGTGAAATGCATGAACTAGGGCAAAAAAAGTGAAAACAAATTGGTCTGATTTTTTTTTAGTACCTTGCAGTTTTTCTTAGTTTTCACATAAGGTCCGGGGTCAGGACAAAAGACAGATTTTTGACAAATTTCAAAATATGTCAGATATTGTCCAAATTATTTTTTATTTCACTTCTAGACATGTGAAATGCATGAACTAGGGCAAAAAAGTGTAACAAAATTGGTTTGATTTTTTTTAGTACCTTTCAGTTTTTCTTAGTTTTCACACAAGGTCCGGGGTCAGGACAAAAGACAGATTTTTGACAAATTTCAAAATATGTCAGATATTGTCCAAATTATTTTTTATTTCACGTCTAGACATGTGAAATGCACGAACAAGTGCAAAAAAGTGTAACAAAATTGGTTTGATTTTTTTTAGTACCTTTCAGTTTTTCTTAGTTTTCACATAAGGTCCGGGGTCAGGACAAAAGACAGATTTTTGACAAATTTCAAAATATGTCAGATATTGTCCAAATTATATTTTATTTCACTTCTAGACATGTGAAATGCATGAACTAGGGCAAAAAAAGTGAATTAAAATTGGTCTGATTTTTTTTAGTACTTTTCAGTTTTTCTTAGTTTTCACATAAGGTCTGGGGTCAGGACAAAAGACAGATTTTTGACAAATTTCAAAATCTGTCAGATATTGTCCAAATTATTTTTTATTTCACGTCTAGACATGTGAAATGCACGAACAAGTGCAAAAAAGTGTAACAAAATTGGTTTGATTTTTTTTAGTACCTTTCAGTTTTTCTTAGTTTTCACATAAGGTCCGGAGTCAGGACAAAAGACAGATTTTTGACAAATTTCAAAATCTGTCAGATATTGTCCAAATCATTTTTTATTTCACTTCTAGACATGTGAAATGCATGAACTAGGGCAAAAAAGTGTAACAAAATTGGTTTGATTTTTTTTAGTACCTTTCAGTTTTTCTTAGTTTTCACACAAGGTCCGGGGTCAGGACAAAATACAGATTTTTGACAAATTTCAAAATATGTCAGATATTGTCCAAATCATTTTTTATTTCACGTCTAGACATGTGAAATGCATGAACTAGGGCAAAAAAGTGTAAAAAAATTGGTTTGATTTTTTTTAGTACTTTTCAGTTTTTCTTAGTTTTCACATAAGGTCCGGGGTCAGGATAAAAGACAGATTTTTTACAAATTTCAAAATATGTCAGATATTGTCCAAATTATTTTTTATTTCACGTCTAGACATGTGAAATGCACGAACAAGTGCAAAAAAGTGTAACAAAATTGGTTTGATTTTTTTTAGTACCTTTCAGTTTTTCTTAGTTTTCACACAAGGTCCGGGGTCAGGACAAAAGACAGATTTTTGACAAATTTCAAAATATGTCAGATATTGTCCAAATTATTTTTTATTTCATGTCTAGACATGTGAAATGCATGAACTAGGGCAAAAAAGTGTAACAAAATTGGTTTGATTTTTTTTAGTACCTTTCAGTTTTTCTTAGTTTTCACACAAGGTCCGGGGTCAGGACAAAAGACAGATTTTTGACAAATTTCAAAATATGTCAGATATTGTCCAAATTATTTTTTATTTCACGTCTAGACATGTGAAATGCACGAACAAGTGCAAAAAAGTGTAACAAAATTGGTTTGATTTTTTTTAGTACCTTTCAGTTTTTCTTAGTTTTCTCACAAGGTCCGGGGTCAGGACAAAAGACAGATTTTTGACAAATTTCAAAATATGTCAGATATTGTCCAAATTATTTTTTATTTCACGTCTAGACATGTGAAATGCACGAACAAGTGCAAAAAAGTGTAACAAAATTGGTTTGATTTTTTTTAGTACCTTTCAGTTTTTCTTAGTTTTCACATAAGGTCCGGGGTCAGGACAAAAGACAGATTTTTGACAAATTTCAAAATATGTCAGATATTGTCCAAATTATATTTTATTTCACTTCTAGACATGTGAAATGCATGAACTAGGGCAAAAAAGTGTAACAAAATTGGTTTGATTTTTTTTAGTACCTTTCAGTTTTTCTTAGTTTTCACACAAGGTCCGGGGTCAGGACAAAAGACAGATTTTTGACAAATTTCAAAATATGTCAGATATTGTCCAAATTATTTTTTATTTCACGTCTAGACATGTGAAATGCACGAACAAGTGCAAAAAAGTGTAACAAAATTGGTTTGATTTTTTTTAGTACCTTTCAGTTTTTCTTAGTTTTCACATAAGGTCCGGGGTCAGGACAAAAGACAGATTTTTGACAAATTTCAAAATATGTCAGATATTGTCCAAATTATATTTTATTTCACTTCTAGACATGTGAAATGCATGAACTAGGGCAAAAAAAGTGAATTAAAATTGGTCTGATTTTTTTTAGTACTTTTCAGTTTTTCTTAGTTTTCACATAAGGTCTGGGGTCAGGACAAAAGACAGATTTTTGACAAATTTCAAAATCTGTCAGATATTGTCCAAATTATTTTTTATTTCACGTCTAGACATGTGAAATGCACGAACAAGTGCCAAAAAGTGTAACAAAATTGGTTTGATTTTTTTTAGTACCTTTCAGTTTTTCTTAGTTTTCACATAAGGTCCGGAGTCAGGACAAAAGACAGATTTTTGACAAATTTCAAAATCTGTCAGATATTGTCCAAATCATTTTTTATTTCACTTCTAGACATGTGAAATGCATGAACTAGGGCAAAAAAGTGTAACAAAATTGGTTTGATTTTTTTTAGTACCTTTCAGTTTTTCTTAGTTTTCACACAAGGTCCGGGGTCAGGACAAAATACAGATTTTTGACAAATTTCAAAATATGTCAGATATTGTCCAAATCATTTTTTATTTCACGTCTAGACATGTGAAATGCATGATCAAGTGCAAAAAAGTGTAACAAAATTGGTTTGATTTTTTTTAGTACCTTTCAGTTTTTCTTAGTTTTCACATAAGGTCCGGGGTCAGGACAAAAGACAGATTTTTGACAAATTTCAAAATATGTCAGATATTGTCCAAATTATTTTTTATTTCACTTCTAGACATGTGAAATGCATGAACTAGGGCAAAAAAAGTGAAAACAAATTGGTCTGATTTTTTTTTAGTACCTTGCAGTTTTTCTTAGTTTTCACATAAGGTCCGGGGTCAGGACAAAAGACAGATTTTTGACAAATTTCAAAATATGTCAGATATTGTCCAAATTATTTGTTATTTCACTTCTAGGCATGTGAAATGCATGAACTAGGGCAAAAAAAGTGAAAACAAATTGGTCTGATTTTTTTTAGTACTTTTCAGTTTTTCTTAAGTTTCACATAAGGTCCGGGGCCAGGACAAAAGACAGATTTTTGACAAATTTCAAAATATGTCAGATATTGTCCAAATTATTTTTTATTTCACTTCTAGACATGTGAAATGCACGAACTAGTGCAAAAAAGTGTAACAAAATTGGTTTGATTTTTTTTTGTACTTTTCAGTTTTTCTTAGTTTTCACATAAGGTCCGGGGTCAGGACAAAAGGCAGATTTTTGACAAATTTCAAAATATGTCAGATATTGTCCAAATAATGTTTTATTTCACTTCTAGACATGTGAAATGCACGAACAAGTGCAAAAAAGTGTAACAAAATTGGTTTGATTTTTTTTAGTACCTTTCAGTTTTTCTTAGTTTTCACATAAGGTCCGGAGTCAGGACAAAAGACAGATTTTTGACAAATTTCAAAATATGTCAGATATTGTCCAAATCATTTTTTATTTCACTTCTAGACATGTGAAATGCATGAACTAGGGCAAAAAAGTGTAACAAAATTGGTTTGATTTTTTTTAGTACCTTTCAGTTTTTCTTAGTTTTCACATAAGGTCCGGGGTCAGGACAAAAGACAGATTTTTGACAAATTTCAAAATATGTCAGATATTGTCCAAATTATTTTTTATTTCACTTCTAGACATGTGAAATGCATGAACTAGGGCAAAAAAGTGTAACAAAATTGGTTTGATTTTTTTTAGTACCTTTCAGTTTTTCTTAGTTTTCACACAAGGTCCGGGGTCAGGACAAAAGACAGATTTTTGACAAATTTCAAAATATGTCAGATATTGTCCAAATTATTTTTTATTTCACGTCTAGACATGTGAAATGCACGAACAAGTGCAAAAAAGTGTAACAAAATTGGTTTGATTTTTTTTAGTACCTTTCAGTTTTTCTTAGTTTTCACATAAGGTCCGGGGTCAGGACAAAAGACAGATTTTTGACAAATTTCAAAATATGTCAGATATTGTCCAAATTATATTTTATTTCACTTCTAGACATGTGAAATGCATGAACTAGGGCAAAAAAAGTGAATTAAAATTGGTCTGATTTTTTTTAGTACTTTTCAGTTTTTCTTAGTTTTCACATAAGGTCTGGGGTCAGGACAAAAGACAGATTTTTGACAAATTTCAAAATCTGTCAGATATTGTCCAAATTATTTTTTATTTCACGTCTAGACATGTGAAATGCACGAACAAGTGCAAAAAAGTGTAACAAAATTGGTTTGATTTTTTTTAGTACCTTTCAGTTTTTCTTAGTTTTCACATAAGGTCCGGAGTCAGGACAAAAGACAGATTTTTGACAAATTTCAAAATCTGTCAGATATTGTCCAAATCATTTTTTATTTCACTTCTAGACATGTGAAATGCATGAACTAGGGCAAAAAAGTGTAACAAAATTAGAGAAGATTTTTTTAGTACCTTTCAGTTTTTCTTAGTTTTCACACAAGGTCCGGGGTCAGGACAAAATACAGATTTTTGACAAATTTCAAAATATGTCAGATATTGTCCAAATTATTTTTTATTTCACGTCTAGACATGTGAAATGCATGAACTAGTGCAAAAAAGTGTAACAAAATTGGTTTGATTTTTTTTTTGTACTTTTCAGTTTTTCTTAGTTTTCACATAAGGTCCGGGGTCAGGATAAAAGACAGATTTTTGACAAATTTCAAAATCTCTCAGATATTGTCCAAATTATTTTTTATTTCACTTCTAGACATGTGAAATGCATGAACTTGGGCAAAAAAAGTGAAAAAAAATTGGTCTGATTTTTTTTTAGTACTTTTCAGTTTTTCTTAGTTTTCACATAAGGTCCGGGGTCAGGACAAAAGACAGATTTTTGACAAATTTCAAAATATGTCAGATATTGTCCAAATTATTTTTTATTTCACGTCTAGACATGTGAAATGCATGAACTAGTGCAAAAAAGTGTAAAAAAATTGGTTTGATTTTTTTTAGTACCTTTCAGTTTTTTTAGTTTTCACATAAGGTCCGGGGTCAGGACAAAAGACAGATTTTTGACAAATTTCAAAATATGTCAGATATTGTCCAAATTATTTTTTATTTCACGTCTAGACATGTGAAATGCATGAACTAGTGCAAAAAAGTGTAACAAAATTGGTTTGATTTTTTTTTTGTACTTTTCAGTTTTTCTTAGTTTTCACATAAGGTCCGGGGTCAGGATAAAAGACAGATTTTTGACAAATTTCAAAATCTCTCAGATATTGTCCAAATTATTTTTTATTTCACTTCTAGACATGTGAAATGCATGAACTTGGGCAAAAAAAGTGAAAAAAAATTGGTCTGATTTTTTTTAGTACTTTTCAGTTTTTCTTAGTTTTCACATAAGGTCCGGGGTCAGGACAAAAGACAGAATTTTTACAAATTTCAAAATATGTCAGATATTGTCCAAATCATTTTTTATTTCACTTATAGACATGTGAAATGCATGAACTAGGGCAAAAAAGTGTAAAAAATTGGTTTGATTTTTTTAGTACCTTTCAGTTTTTTTTAGTTTTCACATAAGGTCCGGGGTCAGGACAAAGACAGATTTTTGACATATTTCAAAATATGTCAGATATTGTCCAAATCATTTTTATTTCACTTCTAGACATGTGAAATGCATGACCTAGGGCAAGAAAGTGTGAAAAAATTGGTTTGATTTTTTTTAGTACCTTGCAGTTTTTCTTAGTTTTCACATAAGGTCCGGGGTCAGGACAAAAGACAGATTTTTGACAAATTTCAAAATATGTCAGATATTGTCCAAATCATTTTTTATTTCACTTCTAGACATGTGAAATGCATGAACTAGGGCAAAAAGTGTAAAAAAATTGGTTTGATTTTTTTTTAGTACCTTGCAGTTTTTCTTAGTTTTCACATAAGGATCGATCCGGGGTCAGGACAAAATATAGATTTTTGACAAATTTCAAAATCTGTCAGATATTGTCCAAATTATTTTTTATTTCACGTCTAGACATGTGAAATGCATGAACTAGTGCAAAAAAGTGTAACAAAATTGGTTTGATTTTTTTTTAGTACTTTTCAGTTTTTCTTAGTTTTCACATAAGGTCCGGGGTCAGGACAAAAGACAGATTTTTGACAAATTTCAAAATATGTCAGATATTGTCCAAATTATTTTTTATTTCACGTCTAGACATGTGAAATGCATGAACTAGTGCAAAAAAGTGTAAAAAAATTGGTTTGATTTTTTTTAGTACCTTTCAGTTTTTTTTAGTTTTCACATAAGGTCCGGGGTCAGGACAAAAGACAGATTTTTGACAAATTTCAAAATATGTCAGATATTGTCCAAATTATTTTTTATTTCACGTCTAGACATGTGAAATGCATGAACTAGTGCAAAAAAGTGTAACAAAATTGGTTTGATTTTTTTTAGTACTTTTCAGTTTTTCTTAGTTTTCACATAAGGTCCGGGGTCAGGACAAAAGACAGATTTTTGACAAATTTCAAAATCTGTCAGATATTGTCCAAATCATTTTTTATTTCACTTCTAGACATGTGAAATGCATGAACTAGGGCAAAAAAGTGTAAAAATATTGGTTTAATTTTTTTTAGTACCTTTCAGTTTTTCTTAGTTTTCACATAAGGTCCGGGGACAGGACAAAATACAGATTTCTGACAAATTTCAAAATCTGTCAGATATTGTCCAAATCATTTTTTATTTAATTTCTAGACATGTGAAATGCATGAACTAGGGCAAGAAAGTGTGAAAAAATTGGTTTGATTTTTTTTTAGTACCTTGCAGTTTTTCTTATTTTTCACATAAGGTCCGGGGTCAGGACAAAAGACAGAATTTTGACAAATTTCAAAATATGTCAGATATTGTCCAAATCATTTTTTATTTCACTTATAGACATGTGAAATGCATGAACTAGGGCAAAAAAGTGTAAAAAAATTGGTTTGATTTTTTTTTAGTACCTTGCAGTTTTTCTTAGTTTTCACATAAGGTCCGGGGTCAGGACAAAAGACAGATTTTTGACAAATTTCAAAATATGTCAGATATTGTCCAAATTATTTTTTATTTCACGTCTAGACATGTGAAATGCATGAACTAGTGCAAAAAAGTGTAACAAAATTGGTTTGATTTTTTTTTAGTACTTTTCAGTTTTTCTTAGTTTTCACATAAGGTCCGGGGTCAGGATAAAAGACAGATTTTTGACAAATTTCAAAATATGTCAGATATTGTCCAAATTATTTTTTATTTCACGTCTAGACATGTGAAATGCATGAACTAGTGCAAAAAAGTGTAACAAAATTGGTTTGATTTTTTTTTAGTACTTTTCAGTTTTTCTTAGTTTTCACATAAGGTCCGGGGTCAGGATAAAAGACAGATTTTTGACAAATTTCAAAATATGTCAGATATTGTCCAAATTCTTTTTTATTTCACTTCTAGACATGTGAAATGCACGAACAAGTGCAAAAAAGTGTAACAAAATTGGTTTGATTTTTTTTAGTACCTTTCAGTTTTTCTTAGTTTTCTCACAAGGTCCGGGGTCAGGACAAAAGACAGATTTTTGACAAATTTCAAAATATGTCAGATATTGTCCAAATTATTTTTTATTTCACGTCTAGACATGTGAAATGCACGAACAAGTGCAAAAAAGTGTAACAAAATTGGTTTTATTTTTTTTTAGTACCTTTCAGTTTTTCTTAGTTTTCTCACAAGGTCCGGGGTCAGGACAAAAGACAGATTTTTGACAAATTTCAAAATATGTCAGATATTGTCCAAATTATTTTTTATTTCACGTCTAGACATGTGAAATGCATGAACTAGTGCAAAAAAGTGTAACAAAATTGGTTTGATTTTTTTTTAGTACTTTTCAGTTTTTCTTAGTTTTCACATAAGGTCCGGGGTCAGGATAAAAGACAGATTTTTGACAAATTTCAAAATCTCTCAGATATTGTCCAAATTATTTTTTATTTCACTTCTAGACATGTGAAATGCATGAACTAGGGCAAAAAAAGTGAAAAAAAATTGGTCTGATTTTTTTTAGTACTTTTCAGTTTTTCTTAGTTTTCACATAAGGTCCGGGGTCAGGACAAAAGACAGAATTTTGACAAATTTCAAAATATGTCAGATATTGTCCAAATCATTTTTTATTTCACTTATAGACATGTGAAATGCATGAACTAGGGCAAAAAAGTGTAAAAAAATTGGTTTGATTTTTTTTTAGTACCTTGCAGTTTTTCTTAGTTTTCACATAAGGTCCGGGGTCAGGACAAAAGACAGATTTTTGACAAATTTCAAAATATGTCAGATATTGTCCAAATTATTTTTTATTTCACGTCTAGACATGTGAAATGCATGAACTAGTGCAAAAAAGTGTAACAAAATTGGTTTGATTTTTTTTAGTACCTTTCAGTTTTTCTTAGTTTTCACATAAGGTCCGGGGTCAGGACAAAAGACAGATTTTTGACAAATTTCAAAATATGTCAGATATTGTCCAAATTATATTTTATTTCACTTCTAGACATGTGAAATGCATGAACTAGGGCAAAAAAAGTGAATTAAAATTGGTCTGATTTTTTTTAGTACTTTTCAGTTTTTCTTAGTTTTCACATAAGGTCTGGGGTCAGGACAAAAGACAGATTTTTGACAAATTTCAAAATCTGTCAGATATTGTCCAAATTATTTTTTATTTCACGTCTAGACATGTGAAATGCACGAACAAGTGCAAAAAAGTGTAACAAAATTGGTTTGATTTTTTTTAGTACCTTTCAGTTTTTCTTAGTTTTCACATAAGGTCCGGAGTCAGGACAAAAGACAGATTTTTGACAAATTTCAAAATCTGTCAGATATTGTCCAAATCATTTTTTATTTCACTTCTAGACATGTGAAATGCATGAACTAGGGCAAAAAAGTGTAACAAAATTGGTTTGATTTTTTTTAGTACCTTTCAGTTTTTCTTAGTTTTCACACAAGGTCCGGGGTCAGGACAAAATACAGATTTTTGACAAATTTCAAAATATGTCAGATATTGTCCAAATCATTTTTTATTTCACGTCTAGACATGTGAAATGCATGAACTAGGGCAAAAAAGTGTAAAAAAATTGGTTTGATTTTTTTTAGTACTTTTCAGTTTTTCTTAGTTTTCACATAAGGTCCGGGGTCAGGATAAAAGACAGATTTTTTACAAATTTCAAAATATGTCAGATATTGTCCAAATTATTTTTTATTTCACGTCTAGACATGTGAAATGCACGAACAAGTGCAAAAAAGTGTAACAAAATTGGTTTGATTTTTTTTAGTACCTTTCAGTTTTTCTTAGTTTTCACACAAGGTCCGGGGTCAGGACAAAAGACAGATTTTTGACAAATTTCAAAATATGTCAGATATTGTCCAAATTATTTTTTATTTCATGTCTAGACATGTGAAATGCATGAACTAGGGCAAAAAAGTGTAACAAAATTGGTTTGATTTTTTTTAGTACCTTTCAGTTTTTCTTAGTTTTCACACAAGGTCCGGGGTCAGGACAAAAGACAGATTTTTGACAAATTTCAAAATATGTCAGATATTGTCCAAATTATTTTTTATTTCACGTCTAGACATGTGAAATGCACGAACAAGTGCAAAAAAGTGTAACAAAATTGGTTTGATTTTTTTTAGTACCTTTCAGTTTTTCTTAGTTTTCTCACAAGGTCCGGGGTCAGGACAAAAGACAGATTTTTGACAAATTTCAAAATATGTCAGATATTGTCCAAATTATTTTTTATTTCACGTCTAGACATGTGAAATGCACGAACAAGTGCAAAAAAGTGTAACAAAATTGGTTTGATTTTTTTTAGTACCTTTCAGTTTTTCTTAGTTTTCACATAAGGTCCGGGGTCAGGACAAAAGACAGATTTTTGACAAATTTCAAAATATGTCAGATATTGTCCAAATTATATTTTATTTCACTTCTAGACATGTGAAATGCATGAACTAGGGCAAAAAAGTGTAACAAAATTGGTTTGATTTTTTTTAGTACCTTTCAGTTTTTCTTAGTTTTCACACAAGGTCCGGGGTCAGGACAAAAGACAGATTTTTGACAAATTTCAAAATATGTCAGATATTGTCCAAATTATTTTTTATTTCACGTCTAGACATGTGAAATGCACGAACAAGTGCAAAAAAGTGTAACAAAATTGGTTTGATTTTTTTTAGTACCTTTCAGTTTTTCTTAGTTTTCACATAAGGTCCGGGGTCAGGACAAAAGACAGATTTTTGACAAATTTCAAAATATGTCAGATATTGTCCAAATTATATTTTATTTCACTTCTAGACATGTGAAATGCATGAACTAGGGCAAAAAAAGTGAATTAAAATTGGTCTGATTTTTTTTAGTACTTTTCAGTTTTTCTTAGTTTTCACATAAGGTCTGGGGTCAGGACAAAAGACAGATTTTTGACAAATTTCAAAATCTGTCAGATATTGTCCAAATTATTTTTTATTTCACGTCTAGACATGTGAAATGCACGAACAAGTGCCAAAAAGTGTAACAAAATTGGTTTGATTTTTTTTAGTACCTTTCAGTTTTTCTTAGTTTTCACATAAGGTCCGGAGTCAGGACAAAAGACAGATTTTTGACAAATTTCAAAATCTGTCAGATATTGTCCAAATCATTTTTTATTTCACTTCTAGACATGTGAAATGCATGAACTAGGGCAAAAAAGTGTAACAAAATTGGTTTGATTTTTTTTAGTACCTTTCAGTTTTTCTTAGTTTTCACACAAGGTCCGGGGTCAGGACAAAATACAGATTTTTGACAAATTTCAAAATATGTCAGATATTGTCCAAATCATTTTTTATTTCACGTCTAGACATGTGAAATGCATGATCAAGTGCAAAAAAGTGTAACAAAATTGGTTTGATTTTTTTTAGTACCTTTCAGTTTTTCTTAGTTTTCACATAAGGTCCGGGGTCAGGACAAAAGACAGATTTTTGACAAATTTCAAAATATGTCAGATATTGTCCAAATTATTTTTTATTTCACTTCTAGACATGTGAAATGCATGAACTAGGGCAAAAAAAGTGAAAACAAATTGGTCTGATTTTTTTTTAGTACCTTGCAGTTTTTCTTAGTTTTCACATAAGGTCCGGGGTCAGGACAAAAGACAGATTTTTGACAAATTTCAAAATATGTCAGATATTGTCCAAATTATTTGTTATTTCACTTCTAGGCATGTGAAATGCATGAACTAGGGCAAAAAAAGTGAAAACAAATTGGTCTGATTTTTTTTAGTACTTTTCAGTTTTTCTTAAGTTTCACATAAGGTCCGGGGCCAGGACAAAAGACAGATTTTTGACAAATTTCAAAATATGTCAGATATTGTCCAAATTATTTTTTATTTCACTTCTAGACATGTGAAATGCACGAACTAGTGCAAAAAAGTGTAACAAAATTGGTTTGATTTTTTTTTGTACTTTTCAGTTTTTCTTAGTTTTCACATAAGGTCCGGGGTCAGGACAAAAGGCAGATTTTTGACAAATTTCAAAATATGTCAGATATTGTCCAAATAATGTTTTATTTCACTTCTAGACATGTGAAATGCACGAACAAGTGCAAAAAAGTGTAACAAAATTGGTTTGATTTTTTTTAGTACCTTTCAGTTTTTCTTAGTTTTCACATAAGGTCCGGAGTCAGGACAAAAGACAGATTTTTGACAAATTTCAAAATATGTCAGATATTGTCCAAATCATTTTTTATTTCACTTCTAGACATGTGAAATGCATGAACTAGGGCAAAAAAGTGTAACAAAATTGGTTTGATTTTTTTTAGTACCTTTCAGTTTTTCTTAGTTTTCACATAAGGTCCGGGGTCAGGACAAAAGACAGATTTTTGACAAATTTCAAAATATGTCAGATATTGTCCAAATTATTTTTTATTTCACTTCTAGACATGTGAAATGCATGAACTAGGGCAAAAAAGTGTAACAAAATTGGTTTGATTTTTTTTAGTACCTTTCAGTTTTTCTTAGTTTTCACACAAGGTCCGGGGTCAGGACAAAAGACAGATTTTTGACAAATTTCAAAATATGTCAGATATTGTCCAAATTATTTTTTATTTCACGTCTAGACATGTGAAATGCACGAACAAGTGCAAAAAAGTGTAACAAAATTGGTTTGATTTTTTTTAGTACCTTTCAGTTTTTCTTAGTTTTCACATAAGGTCCGGGGTCAGGACAAAAGACAGATTTTTGACAAATTTCAAAATATGTCAGATATTGTCCAAATTATATTTTATTTCACTTCTAGACATGTGAAATGCATGAACTAGGGCAAAAAAAGTGAATTAAAATTGGTCTGATTTTTTTTAGTACTTTTCAGTTTTTCTTAGTTTTCACATAAGGTCTGGGGTCAGGACAAAAGACAGATTTTTGACAAATTTCAAAATCTGTCAGATATTGTCCAAATTATTTTTTATTTCACGTCTAGACATGTGAAATGCACGAACAAGTGCAAAAAAGTGTAACAAAATTGGTTTGATTTTTTTTAGTACCTTTCAGTTTTTCTTAGTTTTCACATAAGGTCCGGAGTCAGGACAAAAGACAGATTTTTGACAAATTTCAAAATCTGTCAGATATTGTCCAAATCATTTTTTATTTCACTTCTAGACATGTGAAATGCATGAACTAGGGCAAAAAAGTGTAACAAAATTGGTTTGATTTTTTTTAGTACCTTTCAGTTTTTCTTAGTTTTCACACAAGGTCCGGGGTCAGGACAAAATACAGATTTTTGACAAATTTCAAAATATGTCAGATATTGTCCAAATTATTTTTTATTTCACGTCTAGACATGTGAAATGCATGAACTAGTGCAAAAAAGTGTAACAAAATTGGTTTGATTTTTTTTTTGTACTTTTCAGTTTTTCTTAGTTTTCACATAAGGTCCGGGGTCAGGATAAAAGACAGATTTTTGACAAATTTCAAAATCTCTCAGATATTGTCCAAATTATTTTTTATTTCACTTCTAGACATGTGAAATGCATGAACTTGGGCAAAAAAAGTGAAAAAAAATTGGTCTGATTTTTTTTTAGTACTTTTCAGTTTTTCTTAGTTTTCACATAAGGTCCGGGGTCAGGACAAAAGACAGATTTTTGACAAATTTCAAAATATGTCAGATATTGTCCAAATTATTTTTTATTTCACGTCTAGACATGTGAAATGCATGAACTAGTGCAAAAAAGTGTAAAAAAATTGGTTTGATTTTTTTTAGTACCTTTCAGTTTTTTTTAGTTTTCACATAAGGTCCGGGGTCAGGACAAAAGACAGATTTTTGACAAATTTCAAAATATGTCAGATATTGTCCAAATTATTTTTTATTTCACGTCTAGACATGTGAAATGCATGAACTAGTGCAAAAAAGTGTAACAAAATTGGTTTGATTTTTTTTTTGTACTTTTCAGTTTTTCTTAGTTTTCACATAAGGTCCGGGGTCAGGATAAAAGACAGATTTTTGACAAATTTCAAAATCTCTCAGATATTGTCCAAATTATTTTTTATTTCACTTCTAGACATGTGAAATGCATGAACTTGGGCAAAAAAAGTGAAAAAAAATTGGTCTGATTTTTTTTAGTACTTTTCAGTTTTTCTTAGTTTTCACATAAGGTCCGGGGTCAGGACAAAAGACAGAATTTTTACAAATTTCAAAATATGTCAGATATTGTCCAAATCATTTTTTATTTCACTTATAGACATGTGAAATGCATGAACTAGGGCAAAAAAGTGTAAAAAAATTGGTTTGATTTTTTTTAGTACCTTTCAGTTTTTTTTAGTTTTCACATAAGGTCCGGGGTCAGGACAAAAGACAGATTTTTGACATATTTCAAAATATGTCAGATATTGTCCAAATCATTTTTTATTTCACTTCTAGACATGTGAAATGCATGACCTAGGGCAAGAAAGTGTGAAAAAATTGGTTTGATTTTTTTTTAGTACCTTGCAGTTTTTCTTAGTTTTCACATAAGGTCCGGGGTCAGGACAAAAGACAGATTTTTGACAAATTTCAAAATATGTCAGATATTGTCCAAATCATTTTTTATTTCACTTCTAGACATGTGAAATGCATGAACTAGGGCAAAAAAGTGTAAAAAAATTGGTTTGATTTTTTTTTAGTACCTTGCAGTTTTTCTTAGTTTTCACATAAGGTCCGGGGTCAGGACAAAAGATAGATTTTTGACAAATTTCAAAATATGTCAGATATTGTCCAAATTATTTTTTATTTCACGTCTAGACATGTGAAATGCATGAACTAGTGCAAAAAAGTGTAACAAAATTGGTTTGATTTTTTTTTAGTACTTTTCAGTTTTTCTTAGTTTTCACATAAGGTCCGGGGTCAGGACAAAAGACAGATTTTTGACAAATTTCAAAATATGTCAGATATTGTCCAAATTATTTTTTATTTCACGTCTAGACATGTGAAATGCATGAACTAGTGCAAAAAAGTGTAAAAAAATTGGTTTGATTTTTTTTAGTACCTTTCAGTTTTTTTTAGTTTTCACATAAGGTCCGGGGTCAGGACAAAAGACAGATTTTTGACAAATTTCAAAATATGTCAGATATTGTCCAAATTATTTTTTATTTCACGTCTAGACATGTGAAATGCATGAACTAGTGCAAAAAAGTGTAACAAAATTGGTTTGATTTTTTTTAGTACTTTTCAGTTTTTCTTAGTTTTCACATAAGGTCCGGGGTCAGGACAAAAGACAGATTTTTGACAAATTTCAAAATCTGTCAGATATTGTCCAAATCATTTTTTATTTCACTTCTAGACATGTGAAATGCATGAACTAGGGCAAAAAAGTGTAAAAATATTGGTTTAATTTTTTTTAGTACCTTTCAGTTTTTCTTAGTTTTCACATAAGGTCCGGGGACAGGACAAAATACAGATTTCTGACAAATTTCAAAATCTGTCAGATATTGTCCAAATCATTTTTTATTTAATTTCTAGACATGTGAAATGCATGAACTAGGGCAAGAAAGTGTGAAAAAATTGGTTTGATTTTTTTTTAGTACCTTGCAGTTTTTCTTATTTTTCACATAAGGTCCGGGGTCAGGACAAAAGACAGAATTTTGACAAATTTCAAAATATGTCAGATATTGTCCAAATCATTTTTTATTTCACTTATAGACATGTGAAATGCATGAACTAGGGCAAAAAAGTGTAAAAAAATTGGTTTGATTTTTTTTTAGTACCTTGCAGTTTTTCTTAGTTTTCACATAAGGTCCGGGGTCAGGACAAAAGACAGATTTTTGACAAATTTCAAAATATGTCAGATATTGTCCAAATTATTTTTTATTTCACGTCTAGACATGTGAAATGCATGAACTAGTGCAAAAAAGTGTAACAAAATTGGTTTGATTTTTTTTTAGTACTTTTCAGTTTTTCTTAGTTTTCACATAAGGTCCGGGGTCAGGATAAAAGACAGATTTTTGACAAATTTCAAAATATGTCAGATATTGTCCAAATTATTTTTTATTTCACGTCTAGACATGTGAAATGCATGAACTAGTGCAAAAAAGTGTAACAAAATTGGTTTGATTTTTTTTTAGTACTTTTCAGTTTTTCTTAGTTTTCACATAAGGTCCGGGGTCAGGATAAAAGACAGATTTTTGACAAATTTCAAAATATGTCAGATATTGTCCAAATTCTTTTTTATTTCACTTCTAGACATGTGAAATGCACGAACAAGTGCAAAAAAGTGTAACAAAATTGGTTTGATTTTTTTTAGTACCTTTCAGTTTTTCTTAGTTTTCTCACAAGGTCCGGGGTCAGGACAAAAGACAGATTTTTGACAAATTTCAAAATATGTCAGATATTGTCCAAATTATTTTTTATTTCACGTCTAGACATGTGAAATGCACGAACAAGTGCAAAAAAGTGTAACAAAATTGGTTTTATTTTTTTTTAGTACCTTTCAGTTTTTCTTAGTTTTCTCACAAGGTCCGGGGTCAGGACAAAAGACAGATTTTTGACAAATTTCAAAATATGTCAGATATTGTCCAAATTATTTTTTATTTCACGTCTAGACATGTGAAATGCATGAACTAGTGCAAAAAAGTGTAACAAAATTGGTTTGATTTTTTTTTAGTACTTTTCAGTTTTTCTTAGTTTTCACATAAGGTCCGGGGTCAGGATAAAAGACAGATTTTTGACAAATTTCAAAATCTCTCAGATATTGTCCAAATTATTTTTTATTTCACTTCTAGACATGTGAAATGCATGAACTAGGGCAAAAAAAGTGAAAAAAAATTGGTCTGATTTTTTTTAGTACTTTTCAGTTTTTCTTAGTTTTCACATAAGGTCCGGGGTCAGGACAAAAGACAGAATTTTGACAAATTTCAAAATATGTCAGATATTGTCCAAATCATTTTTTATTTCACTTATAGACATGTGAAATGCATGAACTAGGGCAAAAAAGTGTAACAAAATTGGTTTGATTTTTTTAGTACTTTTCAGTTTTTCTTAGTTTTCACACAAGGTCCGGGGTCAGGACAAAAGACAGATTTTTGACAAATTTCAAAATATGTCAGATATTGTCCAAATTCTTTTTTATTTCACTTCTAGACATGTGAAATGCACGAACAAGTGCAAAAAAGTGTAACAAAATTGGTTTGATTTTTTTTAGTACCTTTCAGTTTTTCTTAGTTTTCTCACAAGGTCCGGGGTCAGGACAAAAGACAGATTTTTGACAAATTTCAAAATATGTCAGATATTGTCCAAATTATTTTTTATTTCACGTCTAGACATGTGAAATGCACGAACAAGTGCAAAAAAGTGTAACAAAATTGGTTTTATTTTTTTTTAGTACCTTTCAGTTTTTCTTAGTTTTCTCACAAGGTCCGGGGTCAGGACAAAAGACAGATTTTTGACAAATTTCAAAATATGTCAGATATTGTCCAAATTATTTTTTATTTCACGTCTAGACATGTGAAATGCATGAACTAGTGCAAAAAAGTGTAACAAAATTGGTTTGATTTTTTTTTAGTACTTTTCAGTTTTTCTTAGTTTTCACATAAGGTCCGGGGTCAGGATAAAAGACAGATTTTTGACAAATTTCAAAATCTCTCAGATATTGTCCAAATTATTTTTTATTTCACGTCTAGACATGTGAAATGCACGAACTAGTGCAAAAAAGTGTAACAAAATTGGTTTGATTTTTTTTAGTACCTTTCAGTTTTTCTTAGTTTTCACATAAGGTCCGGGGTCAGGACAAAAGACAGATTTTTGACAAATTTCAAAATATGTCAGATATTGTCCAAATTGTTTTTTATTTCACGTCTAGACATGTGAAATGCACGAACTAGTGCAAAAAAGTGTAACAAAATTGGTTTGATTTTTTTTAGTACCTTTCAGTTTTTCTTAGTTTTCACATAAGGTCCGGGGTCAGGACAAAAGACAGATTTTTGACAAATTTCAAAATATGTCAGATATTGTCCAAATTATTTTTTATTTCACTTATAGACATGTGAAATGCATGAACTAGGGCAAAAAAGTGTAAAAATAAATGGTTTGATTTTTTTTTAGTACCTTGCAGTTTTTCTTAGTTTTCACATAAGGTCCGGGGTCAGGACAAAAGACAGATTTTTGACAAATTTCAAAATATGTCAGATATTGTCCAAATTATTTTTTATTTCACGTCTAGACATGTGAAATGCATGAACTAGTGCAAAAAAGTGTAACAAAATTGGTTTGATTTTTTTTAGTACCTTTCAGTTTTTCTTAGTTTTCACATAAGGTCCGGGGTCAGGACAAAAGACAGATTTTTGACAAATTTCAAAATATGTCAGATATTGTACAAATTATTTTTTATTTCATTTCTAGACATGTGAAATGCATGAACTAGGGCAAAAAAAGTGAAAAAAAATTGGTCTGATTTTTTTTAGTACTTTTCAGTTTTTCTTATTTTTCACGTAAGGTCCGGGGTCAGGACAAAAGACAGATTTTTGACAAATTTCAAAATCTGTCAGATATTGTCCAAATGATTTTTTATTTCACTTCTAGACATGTGAAATGCATGAACTAGGGCAAAAAAGTGTAAAAAAATTGGTTTGATTTTTTTTAGTACCTTTCAGTTTTTCTTAGTTTTCACATAAGGTCCTGGGTCAGGATAAAAGACAGATTTTTGACAAATTTCAAAATCTCTCAGATATTGTCCAAATTATTTTTTATTTCACTTCTAGACATGTGAAATGCATGAACTAGGGCAAGAAAGTGTGAAAAAATTGGTTTGATTTTTTTTTAGTACCTTGCAGTTTTTCTTAGTTTTCACATAAGGTCCGGGGTCAGGACAAAAGACAGATTTTTGACAAATTTCAAAATATGTCAGATATTGTCCAAATCATTTTTTATTTCACTTATAGACATGTGAAATGCATGAACTAGGGCAAAAAAGTGTAAAAAAAAATGGTTTGATTTTTTTTTAGTACCTTGCAGTTTTTCTTAGTTTTCACATAAGGTCCGGGGTCAGGACAAAAGACAGATTTTTGACAAATTTCAAAATATGTCAGATATTGTCCAAATTATTTTTTATTTCACGTCTAGACATGTGAAATGCATGAACTAGTGCAAAAAAGTGTAACAAAATTGGTTTGATTTTTTTTAGTACCTTTCAGTTTTTCTTAGTTTTCTCACAAGGTCCGGGGTCAGGACAAAAGACAGATTTTTGACAAATTTCAAAATCTGTCAGATATTGTCCAAATTATTTTTTATTTCACGTCTAGACATGTGAAATGCATGAACAAGTGCAAAAAAGTGTAAAAAAATTGGTTTGATTTTTTTTAGTACCTTTCAGTTTTTCTTAGTTTTCACATAAGGTCCGGGGTCGGGACAAAAGACAGATTTTTGACAAATTTCAAAATATGTCAGATATTGTCCAAATTATTTTTTATTTCACTTCTAGACATGTGAAATGCATGAACTAGGGCAAAAAAAGTGAAAAAAAATTGGTCTGATTTTTTTAGTACTTTTCAGTTTTTCTTAGTTTTCACATAAGGTCCGGGGTCAGGACAAAAGGCAGATTTTTGACAAATTTCAAAATCTGTCAGATATTGTCCAAATCATTTTTTATTTCACTTCTAGACATGTGAAATGCATGAACTAGGGCAAAAAAGTGTAACAAAAATGGTTTGATTTTTTTTAGTACCTTTCAGTTTTTCTTAGTTTTCACACAAGGTCCGGGGTCAGGACAAAAGACAGATTTTTGACAAATTTCAAAATATGTCAGATATTGTCCAAATTATTTTTTATTTCACTTCTAGACATGTGAAATGCATGAACTAGGGCAAAAAAAGTGAAAAAAAATTGGTCTGATTTTTTTTTAGTACTTTTCAGTTTTTCTTAGTTTTCACATAAGGTCCGGGGTCAGGACAAAAGACAAATTTTTGACAAATTTCAAAATATGTCAGATATTGTCCAAATTATTTTTTATTTCACTTCTAGACATGTGAAATGCATGAACTAGGGCAAAAAAAGTGAAAAAAAATTGGTCTGATTTTTTTAGTACTTTTCAGTTTTTCTTAGTTTTCACATAAGGTCCGGGGTCAGGACAAAAGACAGATTTTTGACAAATTTCAAAATCTGTCAGATATTGTCCAAATCATTTTTTATTTCATTTCTAGACATGTGAAATGCATGAACTAGGGCAAAAAAGGTGAAAAAACATTGGTCTGATTTTTTTTAGTACCTTTCAGTTTTTCTTAGTTTTCACATAAGGTCCGGGGTCAGGATAAAAGACAGATTTTTGACAAATTTCAAAATCTCTCAGATATTGTCCAAATCATTTTTTATTTCATTTCTAGACATGTGAAATGCATGAACTAGTGCAAAAAAGTGTAACAAAATTGGTTTGATTTTTTTTAGTACTTTTCAGTTTTTCTTAGTTTTCACATAAGGTCCGGGGTCAGGATAAAAGACAGATTTTTGACAAATTTCAAAATCTCTCAGATATTGTCCAAATCATTTTTTATTTCATTTCTAGACATGTGAAATGCATGAACTAGTGCAAAAAAGTGTAACAAAATTGGTATGATTTTTTTTAGTACTTTTCAGTTTTTCTTAGTTTTCACATAAGGTCCGGGGTCAGGATAAAAGACAGATTTTTGACAAATTTCAAAATCTCTCAGATATTGTCCAAATCATTTTTTATTTCATTTCTAGACATGTGAAATGCATGAACTAGTGCAAAAAAGTGTAACAAAATTGGTTTGATTTTTTTTAGTACTTTTCAGTTTTTCTTAGTTTTCACATAAGGTCCGGGGTCAGGACAAAAGACAGATTTTTGACAAATTTCAAAATCTGTCAGATATTGTCCAAATCATTTTTTATTTCATTTCTAGACATGTGAAATGCATGAACTAGTGCAAAAAAGTGTAACAAAATTGGTTTGATTTTTTTTAGTACTTTTCAGTTTTTCTTAGTTTTCACATAAGGTCCGGGGTCAGGATAAAAGACAGATTTTTGACAAATTTCTAAATCTCTCAGATATTGTCCAAATCATTTTTTATTTCATTTCTAGACATGTGAAATGCATGAACTAGTGCAAAAAAGTGTAACAAAATTGGCATGATTTTTTTTAGTACTTTTCAGTTTTTCTTAGTTTTCACATAAGGTCCGGGGTCAGGATAAAAGACAGATTTTTGACAAATTTCAAAATCTCTCAGATATTGTCCAAATCATTTTTTATTTCATTTCTAGACATGTGAAATGCATGAACTAGTGCAAAAAAGTGTAACAAAATTGGTTTGATTTTTTTTAGTACTTTTCAGTTTTTCTTAGTTTTCACATAAGGTCCGGGGTCAGGACAAAAGACAGATTTTTGACAAATTTCAAAATCTGTCAGATATTGTCCAAATCATTTTTTATTTCATTTCTAGACATGTGAAATGCATGAACTAGTGCAAAAAAGTGTAACAAAATTGGTTTGATTTTTTTTAGTACTTTTCAGTTTTTCTTAGTTTTCACATAAGGTCCGGGGTCAGGATAAAAGACAGATTTTTGACAAATTTCTAAATCTCTCAGATATTGTCCAAATCATTTTTTATTTCATTTCTAGACATGTGAAATGCATGAACTAGTGCAAAAAAGTGTAACAAAATTGGTATGATTTTTTTTAGTACTTTTCAGTTTTTCTTAGTTTTCACATAAGGTCCGGCGTCAGGATAAAAGACAGATTTTTGACAAATTTCAAATTCTCTCAGATATTGTCCAAATCATTTTTTATTTCATTTCTAGACATGTGAAATGCATGAACTAGTGCAAAAAAGTGTAACAAAATTGGTTTGATTTTTTTTTAGTACTTTTCAGTTTTTCTTAGTTTTCACATAAGGTCCGGGGTCAGGACAAAAGACAGATTTTTGACAAATTTCAAAATCTGTCAGATATTGTCCAAATCATTTTTTATTTCATTTCTAGACATGTGAAATGCATGAACTAGTGCAAAAAAGTGTAACAAAATTGGTTTGATTTTTTTTAGTACTTTTCAGTTTTTCTTAGTTTTCACATAAGGTCCGGGGTCAGGATAAAAGACAGATTTTTGACAAATTTCAAAATCTCTCAGATATTGTCCAAATCATTTTTTATTTCATTTCTAGACATGTGAAATGCATGAACTAGGGCAAAAAAGGTGAAAAAAAATTGGTCTGATTTTTTTTAGTACCTTTCAGTTTTTCTTAGTTTTCACATAAGGTCCGGGGTCAGGACAAAAGACAGATTTTTGACAAATTTCAAAATATGTCAGATATTGTCCAAATCATTTTTTATTTCATTTCTAGACATGTGAAATGCATGAACTAGTGCAAAAAAGTGTAACAAAATTGGTTTGATTTTTTTTAGTACTTTTCAGTTTTTCTTAGTTTTCACATAAGGTCCGGGGTCAGGATAAAAGACAGATTTTTGACAAATTTCTAAATCTCTCAGATATTGTCCAAATCATTTTTTATTTCATTTCTAGACATGTGAAATGCATGAACTAGTGCAAAAAAGTGTAACAAAATTGGCATGATTTTTTTTAGTACTTTTCAGTTTTTCTTAGTTTTCACATAAGGTCCGGGGTCAGGATAAAAGACAGATTTTTGACAAATTTCAAAATCTCTCAGATATTGTCCAAATCATTTTTTATTTCATTTCTAGACATGTGAAATGCATGAACTAGTGCAAAAAAGTGTAACAAAATTGGTTTGATTTTTTTTAGTACTTTTCAGTTTTTCTTAGTTTTCACATAAGGTCCGGGGTCAGGACAAAAGACAGATTTTTGACAAATTTCAAAATCTGTCAGATATTGTCCAAATCATTTTTTATTTCATTTCTAGACATGTGAAATGCATGAACTAGTGCAATAAAGTGTAACAAAATTGGTTTGATTTTTTTTAGTACTTTTCAGTTTTTCTTAGTTTTCACATAAGGTCCGGGGTCAGGATAAAAGACAGATTTTTGACAAATTTCTAAATCTCTCAGATATTGTCCAAATCATTTTTTATTTCATTTCTAGACATGTGAAATGCATGAACTAGTGCAAAAAAGTGTAACAAAATTGGTATGATTTTTTTTAGTACTTTTCAGTTTTTCTTAGTTTTCACATAAGGTCCGGCGTCAGGATAAAAGACAGATTTTTGACAAATTTCAAATTCTCTCAGATATTGTCCAAATCATTTTTTATTTCATTTCTAGACATGTGAAATGCATGAACTAGTGCAAAAAAGTGTAACAAAATTGGTTTGATTTTTTTTAGTACTTTTCAGTTTTTCTTAGTTTTCACATAAGGTCCGGGGTCAGGACAAAAGACAGATTTTTGACAAATTTCAAAATCTGTCAGATATTGTCCAAATCATTTTTTATTTCATTTCTAGACATGTGAAATGCATGAACTAGTGCAAAAAAGTGTAACAAAATTGGTTTGATTTTTTTTAGTACTTTTCAGTTTTTCTTAGTTTTCACATAAGGTCCGGGGTCAGGATAAAAGACAGATTTTTGACAAATTTCTAAATCTCTCAGATATTGTCCAAATCATTTTTTATTTCATTTCTAGACATGTGAAATGCATGAACTAGTGCAAAAAAGTGTAACAAAATTGGCATGATTTTTTTTAGTACTTTTCAGTTTTTCTTAGTTTTCACATAAGGTCCGGGGTCAGGATAAAAGACAGATTTTTGACAAATTTCAAAATCTCTCAGATATTGTCCAAATCATTTTTTATTTCATTTCTAGACATGTGAAATGCATGAACTAGTGCAAAAAAGTGTAACAAAATTGGTTTGATTTTTTTTAGTACTTTTCAGTTTTTCTTAGTTTTCACATAAGGTCCGGGGTCAGGACAAAAGACAGATTTTTGACAAATTTCAAAATCTGTCAGATATTGTCCAAATCATTTTTTATTTCATTTCTAGACATGTGAAATGCATGAACTAGTGCAAAAAAGTGTAACAAAATTGGTTTGATTTTTTTTAGTACTTTTCAGTTTTTCTTAGTTTTCACATAAGGTCCGGCGTCAGGATAAAAGACAGATTTTTGACAAATTTCAAATTCTCTCAGATATTGTCCAAATCATTTTTTATTTCATTTCTAGACATGTGAAATGCATGAACTAGTGCAAAAAAGTGTAACAAAATTGGTTTGATTTTTTTTTAGTACTTTTCAGTTTTTCTTAGTTTTCACATAAGGTCCGGGGTCAGGACAAAAGACAGATTTTTGACAAATTTCAAAATCTGTCAGATATTGTCCAAATCATTTTTTATTTCATTTCTAGACATGTGAAATGCATGAACTAGTGCAAAAAAGTGTAACAAAATTGGTTTGATTTTTTTTAGTACTTTTCAGTTTTTCTTAGTTTTCACATAAGGTCCGGGGTCAGGATAAAAGACAGATTTTTGACAAATTTCAAAATCTCTCAGATATTGTCCAAATCATTTTTTATTTCATTTCTAGACATGTGAAATGCATGAACTAGGGCAAAAAAGGTGAAAAAAAATTGGTCTGATTTTTTTTAGTACCTTTCAGTTTTTCTTAGTTTTCACATAAGGTCCGGGGTCAGGACAAAAGACAGATTTTTGACAAATTTCAAAATATGTCAGATATTGTCCAAATCATTTTTTATTTCATTTCTAGACATGTGAAATGCATGAACTAGTGCAAAAAAGTGTAACAAAATTGGTTTGATTTTTTTTAGTACTTTTCAGTTTTTCTTAGTTTTCACATAAGGTCCGGGGTCAGGATAAAAGACAGATTTTTGACAAATTTCTAAATCTCTCAGATATTGTCCAAATCATTTTTTATTTCATTTCTAGACATGTGAAATGCATGAACTAGTGCAAAAAAGTGTAACAAAATTGGCATGATTTTTTTTAGTACTTTTCAGTTTTTCTTAGTTTTCACATAAGGTCCGGGGTCAGGATAAAAGACAGATTTTTGACAAATTTCAAAATCTCTCAGATATTGTCCAAATCATTTTTTATTTCATTTCTAGACATGTGAAATGCATGAACTAGTGCAAAAAAGTGTAACAAAATTGGTTTGATTTTTTTTAGTACTTTTCAGTTTTTCTTAGTTTTCACATAAGGTCCGGGGTCAGGACAAAAGACAGATTTTTGACAAATTTCAAAATCTGTCAGATATTGTCCAAATCATTTTTTATTTCATTTCTAGACATGTGAAATGCATGAACTAGTGCAAAAAAGTGTAACAAAATTGGTTTGATTTTTTTTAGTACTTTTCAGTTTTTCTTAGTTTTCACATAAGGTCCGGGGTCAGGATAAAAGACAGATTTTTGACAAATTTCTAAATCTCTCAGATATTGTCCAAATCATTTTTTATTTCATTTCTAGACATGTGAAATGCATGAACTAGTGCAAAAAAGTGTAACAAAATTGGTATGATTTTTTTTAGTACTTTTCAGTTTTTCTTAGTTTTCACATAAGGTCCGGCGTCAGGATAAAAGACAGATTTTTGACAAATTTCAAATTCTCTCAGATATTGTCCAAATCATTTTTTATTTCATTTCTAGACATGTGAAATGCATGAACTAGTGCAAAAAAGTGTAACAAAATTGGTTTGATTTTTTTTAGTACTTTTCAGTTTTTCTTAGTTTTCACATAAGGTCCGGGGTCAGGACAAAAGACAGATTTTTGACAAATTTCAAAATCTGTCAGATATTGTCCAAATCATTTTTTATTTCATTTCTAGACATGTGAAATGCATGAACTAGTGCAAAAAAGTGTAACAAAATTGGTTTGATTTTTTTTAGTACTTTTCAGTTTTTCTTAGTTTTCACATAAGGTCCGGGGTCAGGATAAAAGACAGATTTTTGACAAATTTCAAAATCTCTCAGATATTGTCCAAATCATTTTTTATTTCATTTCTAGACATGTGAAATGCATGAACTAGTGCAAAAAAGTGTAACAAAATTGGTTTGATTTTTTTTAGTACTTTTCAATTTTTCTTAGTTTTCACATAAGGTCCGGGGTCAGGATAAAAGACAGATTTTTTTCAAATTTCAAAATCTCTCAGATATTGTCCAAATCATTTTTTATTTCATTTCTAGACATGTGAAATGCATGAACTAGTGCAAAAAATTGTAACAAAATTGGTATGATTTTTTTTAGTACTTTTCAGTTTTTCTTAGTTTTCACATAAGGTCCGGGGTCAGGACAAAAGACAGATTTTTGACAAATTTCAAAATCTGTCAGATATTGTCCAAATCATTTTTTATTTCACTTCTAGACATGTGAAATGCATGAACTAGGGCAAAAAAGTGTAAAAAAAAATTGATTTGATTTTTTTTAGTACCTTTCAGTTTTTCTTAGTTTTCACATAAGGTCCGGGGTCAGGACAAAAGACAGATTTTTGACAAATTTCAAAATATGTCAGATATTGTCCAAATCATTTTTTATTTCATTTCTAGACATGTGAAATGCATGAACTAGGGCAAAAAAGGTGAAAAAAAATTGGTCTGATTTTTTTTAGTACATTTCAGTTTTTCTTAGTTTTCACATAAGGTCCGGGGTCAGGACAAAAGACAGATTTTTGACAAATTTCAAAATATGTCAGATATTGTCCAAATCATTTTTTATTTCACTTCTAGACATGTGAAATGCATGAACTAGTGCAAAAAAGTGTAACAAAATTGGTTTGATTTTTTTTAGTACTTTTCAGTTTTTCTTAGTTTTCACATAAGGTCCGGGGTCAGGACAAAAGACAGATTTTTGACAAATTTCAAAATCTGTCAGATATTGTCCAAATCATTTTTTATTTCACTTCTAGACATGTGAAATGCATGAACTAGTGCAAAAAAGTGTAACAAAATTGGTTTGATTTTTTTTAGTACTTTTCAGTTTTTCTTAGTTTTCACATAAGGTCCGGGGTCAGGATAAAAGACAGATTTTTGACAAATTTCAAAATATGTCAGATATTGTCCAAATCATTTTTTATTTCATTTCTAGACATGTGAAATGTATGAACTAGGGAAAAAAAGTTTAAAAAAATTGGTTTGATTTTTTTTAGTACCTTTCAGTTTTTCTTAGTTTTCACATAAGGTCCGGGGTCAGGACAAAAGACAGATTTTTGACAAATTTCAAAATATGTCAGATATTGTCCAAATCATTTTTTATTTCACTTCTAGACATGTGAAATGCATGAACTAGTGCAAAAAAGTGTAACAAAATTGGTTTGATTTTTTTTAGTACTTTTCAGTTTTTCTTAGTTTTCACATAAGGTCCGGGGTCAGGAAAAAATACAGATTTCTGACAAATTTCAAAATCTGTCAGATATTGTCCAAATCATTTTTTATTTAATTTCTAGACATGTGAAATGCATGAACTAGGGCAAGAAAGTGTGAAAAAATTGGTTTGATTTTTTTTTAGTACTTTTCAGTTTTTCTTAGTTTTCACATAAGGTCCGGGGTCAGGACAAAAGACAGATTTTTGACAAATTTCAAAATATGTCAGATATTGTCCAAATTATTTTTTATTTCACGTCTAGACATGTGAAATGCATGAACTAGTGCAAAAAAGTGTAACAAAATTGGTTTGATTTTTTTTAGTACTTTTCAGTTTTTCTTAGTTTTCACATAAGGTCCGGGGTCAGGACAAAAGACAGATTTTTTACAAATTTCAAAATATGTCAGATATTGTCCAAATCATTTTTTATTTCACTTCTAGACATGTGAAATGCATGAACTAGGGCAAAAAAGTGTAAAAAAATTGGTTTGATTTTTTTTAGTACCTTACAGTTTTTCTTAGTTTTCACATAAGGTCCGGGGGGTCAGGACAAAAGACAGATTTTTGAAAAATTTCAAAATATGTCAGATATTGTCCAAATTATTTTTTATTTCACTTCTAGACATGTGAAATGCATGAACTAGGGCAAGAAAGTGTGAAAAAATTGGTTTGATTTTTTTTTAGTACCTTGCAGTTTTTCTTAGTTTTCACATAAGGTCCGGGGTCAGGACAAAAGACAGATTTTTGACAAATTTCAAAATCTGTCAGATATTGTCCAAATCATTTTTTATTTAATTTCTAGACATGTGAAATGCATGAACTAGGGCAAAAAAAGTGAAAAAAAATTGGTCTGATTTTTTTTAGTACTTTTCAGTTTTTCTTAGTTTTCACATAAGGTCCGGGGTCAGGACAAAATACAGATTTCTGACAAATTTCAAAATCTGTCAGATATTGTCCAAATCATTTTTTATTTAATTTCTAGACATGTGAAATGCATGAACTAGGGCAAGAAAGTGTGAAAAAATTGGTTTGATTTTTTTTTAGTACCTTGCAGTTTTTCTTAGTTTTCACATAAGGTCCGGGGTCAGGACAAAAGACAGATTTTTGACAAATTTCAAAATATGTCAGATATTGTCCAAATTATTTTTTATTTCACTTCTAGACATGTGAAATGCACGAACAAGTGCAAAAAAGTGTAACAAAATTGGTTTGATTTTTTTTAGTACCTTTCAGTTTTTCTTAGTTTTCTCACAAGGTCCGGGGTCAGGACAAAAGACAGATTTTTGACAAATTTCAAAATATGTCAGATATTGTCCAAATTATTTTTTATTTCACTTCTAGACATGTGAAATGCATGAACTAGGGCAAAAAAAGTGAAAAAAAATTGGTCTGATTTTTTTTTAGTACCTTGCAGTTTTTCTTAGTTTTCACATAAGGTCCGGGGTCAGGACAAAAGACAGATTTTTGACAAATTTCAAAATATGTCAGATATTGTCCAAATCATTTTTTATTTCACTTATAGACATGTGAAATGCATGAACTAGTGCAAAAAAGTGTAACAAAATTAGTTTGATTTTTTTTTAGTACTTTTCAGTTTTTCTTAGTTTTCACATAAGGTCCGGGGTCAGGACAAAAGACAGATTTTTGACAAATTTCAAAATCTGTCAGATATTGTCCAAATAATTTTTTATTTCACTTCTAGACATGTGAAATGCATGAACTAGGGCAAAAAAGTGTAAAAATATTGGTTTGATTTTTTTTAGTACCTTTCAGTTTTTCTTAGTTTTCACATAAGGTCCGGGGTCAGGACAAAAGACAGATTTTTGACAAATTTCAAAATCTGTCAGATATTGTCCAAATCATTTTTTATTTAATTTCTAGACATGTGAAATGCATGAACTAGGGCAAAAAAAGTGAAAAAAAATTGGTCTGATTTTTTTTAGTACTTTTCAGTTTTTCTTAGTTTTCACATAAGGTCCGGGGTCAGGACAAAATACAGATTTCTGACAAATTTCAAAATCTCTCAGATATTGTCCAAATCATTTTTTATTTCACTTCTAGACATGTGAAATGCATGAACTAGGGCAAAAAAGTGTAAAAAAAATTGGTTTGATTTTTTTTTAGTACCTTGCAGTTTTTCGTAGTTTTCACATAAGGTCCGGGGTCAGGACAAAAGACAGAATTTTGACAAATTTCAAAATATGTCAGATATTGTCCATATCATTTTTTATTTCACTTATAGACATGTGAAATGCATGAACTAGGGCAAAAAAGTGTAAAAAAATTGGTTTGATTTTTTTTAGTACCTTGCAGTTTTTCTTAGTTTTCACATAAGGTCCGGGGTCAGGACAAAAGACAGAATTTTGACAAATTTCAAAATATGTCAGATATTGTCCAAATCATTTTTTATTTCACTTATAGACATGTGAAATGCATGAACTAGGGCAAAAAAGTGTAAAAAAATTGGTTTGATTTTTTTAGTACCTTTCAGTTTTTTTTAGTTTTCACATAAGGTCCGGGGTCAGGACAAAAGACAGATTTTTGACAAATTTCAAAATATGTCAGATATTGTCCAAATTATTTTTTTTTTTACGTCTAGACATGTGAAATGCATGAACTAGTGCAAAAAAGTGTAACAAAATTGGTTTGATTTTTTTTTAGTACTTTTCAGTTTTTCTTAGTTTTCACATAAGGTCCGGGGTCAGGACAAAAGACAGATTTTTGACAAATTTCAAAATATGTCAGATATTGTCCAAATTATTTTTTATTTCACGTCTAGACATGTGAAATGCATGAACTAGTGCAAAAAAGTGTAACAAAATTGGTTTGATTTTTTTTTGTACTTTTCAGTTTTTCTTAGTTTTCACATAAGGTCCGGGGTCAGGATAAAAGACAGATTTTTGACAAATTTCAAAATCTCTCAGATATTGTCCAAATTATTTTTTATTTCACTTCTAGACATGTGAAATGCATGAACTAGGGCAAAAAAGTGTAACAAAATTGGTTTGATTTTTTTTTAGTACTTTTCAGTTTTTCTTAGTTTTCACATAAGGTCCGGGGTCAGGACAAAAGACAGATTTTTGACAAATTTCAAAATATGTCAGATATTGTCCAAATTATTTTTTATTTCACGTCTAGACATGTGAAATGCATGAACTAGGGCAAAAAAAGTGAAAAAAAATGGGTCTGATTTTTTTTAGTACTTTTCAGTTTTTCTTAGTTTTCACATAAGGTCCGGGGTCAGGACAAAATACAGATTTCTGACAAATTTCAAAATCTCTCAGATATTGTCCAAATCATTTTTTATTTCACTTCTAGACATGTGAAATGCATGAACTAGGGCAAAAAAGTGTAAAAAAATTGGTTTGATTTTTTTTTAGTACCTTGCAGTTTTTCTTAGTTTTCACATAAGGTCCGGGATCAGGACAAAAGACAGAATTTTGACAAATTTCAAAATATATCAGATATTGTCCATATCATTTTTTATTTCACTTATAGACATGTGAAATGCATGAACTAGGGCAAAAAAGTGTAAAAAAATTGGTTTGATTTTTTTTAGTACCTTGCAGTTTTTCTTAGTTTTCACATAAGGTCCGGGGTCAGGACAAAAGACAGAATTTTGACAAATTTCAAAATATGTCAGATATTGTCCAAATCATTTTTTATTTCACTTATAGACATGTGAAATGCATGAACTAGGGCAAAAAAGTGTAAAAAAATTGGTTTGATTTTTTTTAGTACCTTTCAGTTTTTTTTAGTTTTCACATAAGGTCCGGGGTCAGGACAAAAGACAGATTTTTGACAAATTTCAAAATATGTCAGATATTGTCCAAATTATTTTTTTTTTCACGTCTAGACATGTGAAATGCATGAACTAGTGCAAAAAAGTGTAACAAAATTGGTTTGATTTTTTTTTAGTACTTTTCAGTTTTTCTTAGTTTTCACATAAGGTCCGGGGTCAGGACAAAAGACAGATTTTTGACAAATTTCAAAATATGTCAGATATTGTCCAAATTATTTTTTATTTCACGTCTAGACATGTGAAATGCATGAACTAGTGCAAAAAAGTGTAACAAAATTGGTTTGATTTTTTTTAGTACTTTTCAGTTTTTCTTAGTTTTCACATAAGGTCCGGGGTCAGGATAAAAGACAGATTTTTGACAAATTTCAAAATCTCTCAGATATTGTCCAAATTATTTTTTATTTCACTTCTAGACATGTGAAATGCATGAACTAGGGCAAAAAAGTGTAACAAAATTGGTTTGATTTTTTTTTAGTACTTTTCAGTTTTTCTTAGTTTTCACATAAGGTCCGGGGTCAGGACAAAAGACAGATTTTTTACAAATTTCAAAATATGTCAGATATTGTCCAGCTCATTTTTTATTTCACTTCTAGACATGTGAAATGCATGAACTAGGGCAAAAAAGTGTAAAAAAATTGGTTTGATTTTTTTTTAGTACCTTGCAGTTTTTCTTAGTTTTCACATTAGGTCCGGGGTCAGGACAAAAGACAGAATTTTGACAAATTTCAAAATATGTCAGATATTGTCCATATCATTTTTTATTTCACTTATAGACATGTGAAATGCATGAACTAGGGCAAAAAAGTGTAAAAAAATTGGTTTGATTTTTTTTAGTACCTTTCAGTTTTTTTTAGTTTTCACATAAGGTCCGGGGTCAGGACAAAAGACAGATTTTTGACAAATTTCAAAATATGTCAGATATTGTCCAAATTATTTTTTATTTCACGTCTAGACATGTGAAATGCATGAACTAGTGCAAAAAAGTGTAACAAAATTGGTTTGATTTTTTTTTAGTACTTTTCAGTTTTTCTTAGTTTTCACATAAGGTCCGGGGTCAGGATAAAAGACAGATTTTTGACAAATTTCAAAATCTCTCAGATACTGTCCAAATTATTTTTTATTTCACTTATAGACATGTGAAATGCATGAACTAGGGCAAAAAAAGTGAAAAAAATTTGGTCTGATTTTTTTTTAGTACTTTTCAGTTTTTCTTAGTTTTCACATAAGGTCCGGGGTCAGGACAAAAGACAGATTTTTTACAAATTTCAAAATATGTCAGATATTGTCCAAATCATTTTTTATTTCACTTCTAGACATGTGAAATGCATGAACTAGGGCAAAAAAGTGTAAAAAAATTGGTTTGATTTTTTTTTAGTACCTTGCAGTTTTTCTTAGTTTTCACATAAGGGTCGGGGTCAGGACAAAAGACAGAATTTTGACAAATTTCAAAATATGTCAGATATTGTCCAAATCATTTTTTATTTCACTTATAGACATGTGAAATGCATGAACTAGGGCAAAAAAGTGTAAAAAAATTGGTTTGATTTTTTTTAGTACCTTTCAGTTTTTTTTAGTTTTCACATAAGGTCCGGGGTCAGGACAAAAGACAGATTTTTGACAAATTTCCAAATATGTCAGATATTGTCCAAATCATTTTTTATTTCACGTCTAGACATGTGAAATGCATGAACTAGTGCAAAAAAGTCTAACAAAATTGGTCTGATTTTTTTTAGTACTTTTCAGTTTTTCTTAGTTTTCACATAAGGTCCGGGGTCAGGACAAAATACAGATTTCTGACAAATTTCAAAATCTGTCAGATATTGTCCAAATCATTTTTTATTTAATTTCTAGACATGTGAAATGCATGAACTAGGGCAAGAAAGTGTGAAAAAATTGGTTTGATTTTTTTTTAGTACCTTGCAGTTTTTCTTAGTTTTCACATAAGGTCCGGGGTCAGGACAAAAGACAGATTTTTGACAAATTTCAAAATATGTCAGATATTGTCCAAATAATTTTTTATTTCACTTCTAGACATGTGAAATGCATGAACTAGGGCAAAAAAGTGTAACAAAATTGGTTTGATTTTTTTTTAGTACTTTTCAGTTTTTCTTAGTTTTCACATAAGGTCCGGGGTCAGGACAAAAGACAGATTTTTGACAAATTTCAAAATCTGTCAGATATTGTCCAAATAATTTTTTATTTCACTTCTAGACATGTGAAATGCATGAACTAGGGCAAAAAAGTGTAAAAATATTGGTTTGATTTTTTTTAGTACCTTTCAGTTTTTCTTAGTTTTCACATAAGGTCCGGGGTCAGGACAAAAGACAGATTTTTGACAAATTTCAAAATCTGTCAGATATTGTCCAAATCATTTTTTATTTAATTTCTAGACATGTGAAATGCATGAACTAGGGCAAAAAAAGTGAAAAAAAATTGGTCTGATTTTTTTTAGTACTTTTCAGTTTTTCTTAGTTTTCACATAAGGTCCGGGGTCAGGAAAAAATACAGATTTCTGACAAATTTCAAAATCTGTCAGATATTGTCCAAATCATTTTTTATTTAATTTCTAGACATGTGAAATGCATGAACTAGGGCAAAAAAGTGTGAAAAAATTGGTTTGATTTTTTTTTAGTAACTTGCAGTTTTTCTTAGTTTTCACATAAGGTCCGGGGTCAGGACAAAAGACAGATTTTTGACAAATTTCAAAATCTGTCAGATATTGTCCAAATCATTTTTTATTTAATTTCTAGACATGTGAAATGCATGAACTAGGGCAAAAAAAGTGAAAAAAAATTGGTCTGATTTTTTTTAGTACTTTTCAGTTTTTCTTAGTTTTCACATAAGGTCCGGGGTCAGGAAAAAATACAGATTTCTGACAAATTTCAAAATCTGTCAGATATTGTCCAAATCATTTTTTATTTAATTTCTAGACATGTGAAATGCATGAACTAGGGCAAAAAAGTGTGAAAAAATTGGTTTGATTTTTTTTTAGTAACTTGCAGTTTTTCTTAGTTTTCACATAAGGTCCGGGGTCAGGACAAAAGACAGATTTTTGACAAATTTCAAAATATGTCAGATATTGTCCAAATTATTTTTTATTTCACGTCTAGACATGTGAAATGCATGAACTAGTGCAAAAAAGTGTAACAAAATTGGTTTGATTTTTTTTAGTACTTTTCAGTTTTTCTTAGTTTTCACATAAGGTCCGGGGTCAGGATAAAAGACAGATTTTTGACAAATTTCAAAATCTCTCAGATATTGTCCAAATTATTTTTTATTTCACTTCTAGACATGTGAAATGCATGAACTAGGGCAAAAAAGTGTAACAAAATTGGTTTGATTTTTTTTTAGTACTTTTCAGTTTTTCTTAGTTTTCACATAAGGTCCGGGGTCAGGACAAAAGACAGATTTTTGACAAATTTCAAAATATGTCAGATATTGTCCAAATTATTTTTTATTTCACGTCTAGACATGTGAAATGCATGAACTAGTGCAAAAAAGTGTAACAAAATTGGTTTGATTTTTTTTAGTACCTTTCAGTTTTTTTTAGTTTTCACATAAGGTCCGGGGTCAGGACAAAAGACAGATTTTTGACAAATTTCAAAATATGTCAGATATTGTCCAAATTATTTTTTATTTCACGTCTAGACATGTGAAATGCATGAACTAGTGCAAAAAAGTGTAACAAAATTGGTTTGATTTTTTTTTAGTACTTTTCAGTTTTTCTTAGTTTTCACATAAGGTCCGGGGTCAGGATAAAAGACAGATTTTTGACAAATTTCAAAATCTCTCAGATATTGTCCAAATTATTTTTTATTTCACTTCTAGACATGTGAAATGCATGAACTAGGGCAAAAAAAGTGAAAAAAAATTGGTCTGATTTTTTTTAGTACTTTTCAGTTTTTCTTAGTTTTCACATAAGGTCCGGGGTCAGGAAAAAATACAGATTTCTGACAAATTTCAAAATCTGTCAGATATTGTCCAAATCATTTTTTATTTAATTTCTAGACATGTGAAATGCATGAACTAGGGCAAAAAAGTGTGAAAAAATTGGTTTGATTTTTTTTTAGTAACTTGCAGTTTTTCTTAGTTTTCACATAAGGTCCGGGGTCAGGACAAAAGACAGATTTTTGACAAATTTCAAAATATGTCAGATATTGTCCAAATTATTTTTTATTTCACGTCTAGACATGTGAAATGCATGAACTAGTGCAAAAAAGTGTAACAAAATTGGTTTGATTTTTTTTAGTACTTTTCAGTTTTTCTTAGTTTTCACATAAGGTCCGGGGTCAGGATAAAAGACAGATTTTTGACAAATTTCAAAATCTCTCAGATATTGTCCAAATTATTTTTTATTTCACTTCTAGACATGTGAAATGCATGAACTAGGGCAAAAAAGTGTAACAAAATTGGTTTGATTTTTTTTTAGTACTTTTCAGTTTTTCTTAGTTTTCACATAAGGTCCGGGGTCAGGACAAAAGACAGATTTTTGACAAATTTCAAAATATGTCAGATATTGTCCAAATTATTTTTTATTTCACGTCTAGACATGTGAAATGCATGAACTAGTGCAAAAAAGTGTAACAAAATTGGTTTGATTTTTTTTAGTACCTTTCAGTTTTTTTTAGTTTTCACATAAGGTCCGGGGTCAGGACAAAAGACAGATTTTTGACAAATTTCAAAATATGTCAGATATTGTCCAAATTATTTTTTATTTCACGTCTAGACATGTGAAATGCATGAACTAGTGCAAAAAAGTGTAACAAAATTGGTTTGATTTTTTTTTAGTACTTTTCAGTTTTTTTCTTAGTTTTCACATAAGGTCCGGGGTCAGGACAAAAGACAGAATTTTGACAAATTTCAAAATATGTCAGATATTGTCCAAATCATTTTTTATTTCACTTATAGACATGTGAAATGCATGAACTAGGGCAAAAAAGTGTAAAAAAATTGGTTTGATTTTTTTTAGTACCTTTCAGTTTTTTTTAGTTTTCACATAAGGTCCGGGGTCAGGACAAAAGACAGATTTTTGACAAATTTCAAAATATGTCAGATATTGTCCAAATTATTTTTTATTTCACTTCTAGACATGTGAAATGCATGAACTAGGGCAAAAAAAGTGAAAAAAAATTGGTCTGAATTTTTTTAGTACTTTTCAGTTTTTCTTAGTTTTCACATAAGGTCCGGGGTCAGGACAAAAGACAGAATTTTGACAAATTTCAAAATATGTCAGATATTGTCCAAATCATTTTTTATTTCACTTATAGACATGTGAAATGCATGAACTAGGGCAAAAAAGTGTAAAAAAATTGGTTTGATTTTTTTTAGTACCTTTCAGTTTTTTTTAGTTTTCACATAAGGTCCGGGGTCAGGACAAAAGACAGATTTTTGACAAATTTCAAAATATGTCAGATATTGTCCAAATTATTTTTTATTTCACGTCTAGACATGTGAAATGCATGAACTAGTGCAAAAAAGTGTAACAAAATTGGTTTGATTTTTTTTTAGTACTTTTCAGTTTTTCTTAGTTTTCACATAAGGTCCGGGGTCAGGATAAAAGACAGATTTTTGACAAATTTCAAAATCTCTCAGATATTGTCCAAATTATTTTTTATTTCACTTATAGACATGTGAAATGCATGAACTAGGGCAAAAAAAGTGAAAAAAAATTGGTTTGATTTTTTTTTAGTACTTTTCAGTTTTTCTTAGTTTTCACATAAGGTCCGGGGTCAGGATAAAAGACAGATTTTTGACAAATTTCAAAATCTCTCAGATATTGTCCAAATTATTTTTTATTTCACTTATAGACATGTGAAATGCATGAACTAGGGCAAAAAAAGTGAAAAAAAATTGGTCTGATTTTTTTTTAGTACCTTGCAGTTTTTCTTAGTTTTCACATAAGGTCCGGGGTCAGGACAAAAGACAGATTTTTGACAAATTTCAAAATATGTCAGATATTGTCCAAATCATTTTTTATTTCACTTCTAGACATGTGAAATGCATGAACTAGGGCAAAAAAGTGTAACAAAATTGGTTTAATTTTTTTTTAGTACTTTTCAGTTTTTCTTAGTTTTCACATAAGGTCCGGGGTCAGGACAAAAGACAGATTTTTGACAAATTTCAAAATCTGTCAGATATTGTCCAAATAATTTTTTATTTCACTTCTAGACATGTGAAATGCATGAACTAGGGCAAAAAAGTGTAAAAATATTGGTTTGATTTTTTTTAGTACCTTTCAGTTTTTCTTAGTTTTCACATAAGGTCCGGGGTCAGGACAAAAGACAGATTTTTGACAAATTTCAAAATCTGTCAGATATTGTCCAAATCATTTTTTATTTAATTTCTAGACATGTGAAATGCATGAACTAGGGCAAAAAAAGTGAAAAAAAATTGGTCTGATTTTTTTTAGTACTTTTCAGTTTTTCTTAGTTTTCACATAAGGTCCGGGGTCAGGAAAAAATACAGATTTCTGACAAATTTCAAAATCTGTCAGATATTGTCCAAATCATTTTTTATTTAATTTCTAGACATGTGAAATGCATGAACTAGGGCAAGAAAGTGTGAAAAAATTGGTTTGATTTTTTTTTAGTACTTTTCAGTTTTTCTTAGTTTTCACATAAGGTCCGGGGTCAGGACAAAAGACAGATTTTTGACAAATTTCAAAATATGTCAGATATTGTCCAAATCATTTTTTATTTCACTTCTAGACATGTGAAATGCATGAACTAGGGCAAAAAAGTGTAACAAAATTGGTTTGATTTTTTTTTAGTACTTTTCAGTTTTTCTTAGTTTTCACATAAGGTCCGGGGTCAGGACAAAAGACAGATTTTTGACAAATTTCAAAATCTGTCAGATATTGTCCAAATAATTTTTTATTTCACTTCTAGACATGTGAAATGCATGAACTAGGGCAAAAAAGTGTAAAAATATTGGTTTGATTTTTTTTAGTACCTTTCAGTTTTTCTTAGTTTTCACATAAGGTCCGGGGTCAGGACAAAAGACAGATTTTTGACAAATTTCAAAATCTGTCAGATATTGTCCAAATCATTTTTTATTTAATTTCTAGACATGTGAAATGCATGAACTAGGGCAAAAAAAGTGAAAAAAAATTGGTCTGATTTTTTTTAGTACTTTTCAGTTTTTCTTAGTTTTCACATAAGGTCCGGGGTCAGGAAAAAATACAGATTTCTGACAAATTTCAAAATCTGTCAGATATTGTCCAAATCATTTTTTATTTAATTTCTAGACATGTGAAATGCATGAACTAGGGCAAGAAAGTGTGAAAAAATTGGTTTGATTTTTTTTTAGTACTTTTCAGTTTTTCTTAGTTTTCACATAAGGTCCGGGGTCAGGACAAAAGACAGATTTTTGACAAATTTCAAAATATGTCAGATATTGTCCAAATTATTTTTTATTTCACGTCTAGACATGTGAAATGCATGAACTAGTGCAAAAAAGTGTAACAAAATTGGTTTGATTTTTTTTAGTACTTTTCAGTTTTTCTTAGTTTTCACATGAGGTCCGGGGTCAGGACAAAAGACAGATTTTTTACAAATTTCAAAATCTGTCAGATATTGTCCAAATCATTTTTTATTTAATTTCTAGACATGTGAAATGCATGAACTAGGGCAAAAAAAGTGAAAAAAAATTGGTCTGATTTTTTTTAGTACTTTTCAGTTTTTCTTAGTTTTCACATAAGGTCCGGGGTCAGGACAAAATACAGATTTCTGACAAATTTCAAAATCTGTCAGATATTGTCCAAATCATTTTTTATTTAATTTCTAGACATGTGAAATGCATGAACTAGGGCAAGAAAGTGTGAAAAAATTGGTTTGATTTTTTTTTAGTACTTTTCAGTTTTTCTTAGTTTTCACATAAGGTCCGGGGTCAGGACAAAAGACAGATTTTTGACAAATTTCAAAATATGTCAGATATTGTCCAAATTATTTTTTATTTCACGTCTAGACATGTGAAATGCATGAACTAGTGCAAAAAAGTGTAACAAAATTGGTTTGATTTTTTTTAGTACTTTTCAGTTTTTCTTAGTTTTCACATAAGGTCCGGGGTCAGGACAAAAGACAGATTTTTGACAAATTTCAAAATATGTCAGATATTGTCCAAATTATTTTTTATTTCACGTCTAGACATGTGAAATGCATGAACTAGGGCAAAAAAGGGAAAAAAAATTGGTCTGATTTTTTTTAGTACCTTGCAGTTTTTCTTAGTTTTCACATAAGGTCCGGGGTCAGGACAAAAGACAGATTTTTGACAAATTTCAAAATATGTCAGATATTGTCCAAATCATTTTTTATTTCACTTCTAGACATGTGAAATGCATGAACTAGGGCAAAAAAGTGTAAAAAAATTGGTTTGATTTTTTTTAGTACCTTTCAGTTTTTCTTAGTTTTCACACAAGGTCCGGGGTCAGGACAAAAGACAGATTTTTGACAAATTTCAAAATCTGTCAGATATTGTCCAAATCATTTTTTATTTAATTTCTAGACATGTGAAATGCATGAACTAGGGCAAAAAAAGTGAAAAAAAATTGGTCTGATTTTTTTTAGTACTTTTCAGTTTTACTTAGTTTTCACATAAGGTCCGGGGTCAGGACAAAAGACAGATTTTTGACAAATTTCAAAATATGTCAGATATTGTCCAAATTATTTTTTATTTCACGTCTAGACATGTGAAATGCACGAACAAGTGCAAAAAAGTGTAACAAAATTGGTTTGATTTTTTTTAGTACCTTTCAGTTTTTCTTAGTTTTCACACAAGGTCCGGGGTCAGGACAAAAGACAGATTTTTGACAAATTTCAAAATATGTCAGATATTGTCCAAATTATTTTTTATTTCACTTCTAGACATGTGAAATGCATGAACTAGGGCAAAAAAAGTGAAAAAAAATTGGTCTGATTTTTTTTAGTACTTTTCAGTTTTTCTTAGTTTTCACATAAGGTCCGGAGTCAGGACAAAAGACAGATTTTTGACAAATTTCAAAATATGTCAGATATTGTCCAAAGTATTTTTTATTTCACGTCTAGACATGTGAAATGCACGAACTAGTGCAAAAAAGTGTAACAAAATTGGTTTGATTTTTTTTAGTACCTTTCAGTTTTTCTTAGTTTTCACACAAGGTCCGGGGTCAGGACAAAAGACAGATTTTTGACAAATTTCAAAATATGTCAGATATTGTCCAAATTATTTTTTATTTCACGTCTAGACATGTGAAATGCATGAACAAGTGCAAAAAAGTGTAACAAAATTGGTTTGATTTTTTTTAGTACCTTTCAGTTTTTCTTAGTTTTCACACAAGGTCCGGGGTCAGGACAAAAGACAGATTTTTGACAAATTTCAAAATCTGTCAGATATTGTCCAAATCATTTTTTATTTAATTTCTAGACATGTGAAATGCATGAACTAGGGCAAAAAAAGTGAAAAAAAATTGGTCTGATTTTTTTTAGTACTTTTCAGTTTTTCTTAGTTTTCACATAAGGTCCGGGGTCAGGACAAAATACAGATTTCTGACAAATTTCAAAATCTGTCAGATATTGTCCAAATCATTTTTTATTTAATTTCTAGACATGTGAAATGCATGAACTAGGGCAAGAAAGTGTGAAAAAATTGGTTTGATTTTTTTTTAGTACCTTGCAGTTTTTCTTAGTTTTCACATAAGGTCCGGGGTCAGGACAAAAGACAGATTTTTGACAAATTTCAAAATATGTCAGATATTGTCCAAATCATTTTTTATTTCACTTCTAGACATGTGAAATGCATGAACTAGGGCAAAAAAGTGTAACAAAATTGGTTTGATTTTTTTTAGTACCTTTCAGTTTTTCTTAGTTTCCAAACAAGGTCCGGGGTCAGGACAAAAGACAGATTTTTGACAAATTTCAAAATATGTCAGATATTGTCCAAATTATTTTTTATTTCACGTCTAGACATGTGAAATGCACGAATAAGTGCAAAAAAGTGTAACAAAATTGGTTTGATTTTTTTTAGTACCTTTCAGTTTTTCTTAGTTTTCACATAAGGTCCGGGGTCAGGACAAAAGACAGATTTTTGACAAATTTCAAAATATGTCAGATATTGTCCAAATTATTTTTTATTTCACGTCTAGACATGTGAAATGCACGAACAAGTGCAAAAAAGTGTAACAAAATTGGTTTGATTTTTTTTAGTACCTTTCAGTTTTTCTTAGTTTTCACACAAGGTCCGGGGTCAGGACAAAAGACAGATTTTTGACAAATTTCAAAATATGTCAGATATTGTCCAAATTATTTTTTATTTCACTTCTAGACATGTGAAATGCATGAACTAGGGCAAAAAAAGTGAAAAAAAATTGGTCTGATTTTTTTTTAGTACCTTGCAGTTTTTCTTAGTTTTCACATAAGGTCCGGGGTCAGGACAAAAGACAGATTTTTGACAAATTTCAAAATATGTCAGATATTGTCCAAATTATTTTTTATTTCACTTCTAGACATGTGAAATGCATGAACTAGGGCAAAAAAAGTGAAAACAAATTGGTCTGATTTTTTTTAGTACTTTTCAGTTTTTCTTAGTTTTCACATAAGGTCCGGGGTCAGGACAAAAGACAGATTTTTGACAAATTTCAAAATATGTCAGATATTGTCCAAATTATTTTTTATTTCACGTCTAGACATGTGAAATGCATGAACAAGTGCAAAAAAGTGTAACAAAATTGGTTTGATTTTTTTTAGTACCTTTCAGTTTTTCTTAGTTTTCACATAAGGTCCGGGGTCAGGATAAAAGACAGATTTTTGACAAATTTCAAAATATGTCAGATATTGTCCAAATTATTTTTTATTTCACGTCTAGACATGTGAAATGCACGAATAAGTGCAAAAAAGTGTAACAAAATTGGTTTGATTTTTTTTAATACCTTTCAGTTTTTCTTAGTTTTCACATAAGGTCCGGGGTCAGGACAAAAGACAGATTTTTGACAAATTTCAAAATATGTCAGATATTGTCCAAATTATTTTTTATTTCACGTCTAGACATGTGAAATGCACGAACAAGTGCAAAAAAGTGTAACAAAATTGGTTTGATTTTTTTTAGTACCTTTCAGTTTTTCTTAGTTTTCACACAAGGTCCGGGGTCAGGACAAAAGACAGATTTTTGACAAATTTCAAAATATGTCAGATATTGTCCAAATTATTTTTTATTTCACTTCTAGACATGTGAAATGCATGAACTAGGGCAAAAAAAGTGAAAAAAAATTGGTCTGATTTTTTTTAGTACTTTTCAGTTTTTCTTAGTTTTCACATAAGGTCCGGAGTCAGGACAAAAGACAGATTTTTGACAAATTTCAAAATATGTCAGATATTGTCCAAAGTATTTTTTATTTCACTTCTAGACATGTGAAATGCATGAACTAGGGCAAAAAAAGTGAAAAAAAATTGGTCTGATTTTTTTTAGTACTTTTCAGTTTTTCTTAGTTTTCACATAAGGTCCGGAGTCAGGACAAAAGACAGATTTTTGACAAATTTCAAAATATGTCAGATATTGTCCAAAGTATTTTTTATTTCACGTCTAGACATGTGAAATGCACGAACTAGTGCAAAAAAGTGTAACAAAATTGGTTTGATTTTTTTTAGTACCTTTCAGTTTTTCTTAGTTTTCACACAAGGTCCGGGGTCAGGACAAAAGACAGATTTTTGACAAATTTCAAAATATGTCAGATATTGTCCAAATTATTTTTTATTTCACGTCTAGACATGTGAAATGCATGAACAAGTGCAAAAAAGTGTAACAAAATTGGTTTGATTTTTTTTAGTACCTTTCAGTTTTTCTTAGTTTTCACACAAGGTCCGGGGTCAGGACAAAAGACAGATTTTTGACAAATTTCAAAATCTGTCAGATATTGTCCAAATCATTTTTTATTTAATTTCTAGACATGTGAAATGCATGAACTAGGGCAAAAAAAGTGAAAAAAAATTGGTCTGATTTTTTTTAGTACTTTTCAGTTTTTCTTAGTTTTCACATAAGGTCCGGGGTCAGGACAAAATACAGATTTCTGACAAATTTCAAAATCTGTCAGATATTGTCCAAATCATTTTTTATTTAATTTCTAGACATGTGAAATGCATGAACTAGGGCAAGAAAGTGTGAAAAAATTGGTTTGATTTTTTTTTAGTACCTTGCAGTTTTTCTTAGTTTTCACATAAGGTCCGGGGTCAGGACAAAAGACAGATTTTTGACAAATTTCAAAATATGTCAGATATTGTCCAAATCATTTTTTATTTCACTTCTAGACATGTGAAATGCATGAACTAGGGCAAAAAAGTGTAACAAAATTGGTTTGATTTTTTTTAGTACCTTTCAGTTTTTCTTAGTTTCCAAACAAGGTCCGGGGTCAGGACAAAAGACAGATTTTTGACAAATTTCAAAATATGTCAGATATTGTCCAAATTATTTTTTATTTCACGTCTAGACATGTGAAATGCACGAATAAGTGCAAAAAAGTGTAACAAAATTGGTTTGATTTTTTTTAGTACCTTTCAGTTTTTCTTAGTTTTCACATAAGGTCCGGGGTCAGGACAAAAGACAGATTTTTGACAAATTTCAAAATATGTCAGATATTGTCCAAATTATTTTTTATTTCACGTCTAGACATGTGAAATGCACGAACAAGTGCAAAAAAGTGTAACAAAATTGGTTTGATTTTTTTTAGTACCTTTCAGTTTTTCTTAGTTTTCACACAAGGTCCGGGGTCAGGACAAAAGACAGATTTTTGACAAATTTCAAAATATGTCAGATATTGTCCAAATTATTTTTTATTTCACTTCTAGACATGTGAAATGCATGAACTAGGGCAAAAAAAGTGAAAAAAAATTGGTCTGATTTTTTTTTAGTACCTTGCAGTTTTTCTTAGTTTTCACATAAGGTCCGGGGTCAGGACAAAAGACAGATTTTTGACAAATTTCAAAATATGTCAGATATTGTCCAAATTATTTTTTATTTCACTTCTAGACATGTGAAATGCATGAACTAGGGCAAAAAAAGTGAAAACAAATTGGTCTGATTTTTTTTAGTACTTTTCAGTTTTTCTTAGTTTTCACATAAGGTCCGGGGTCAGGACAAAAGACAGATTTTTGACAAATTTCAAAATATGTCAGATATTGTCCAAATTATTTTTTATTTCACGTCTAGACATGTGAAATGCATGAACAAGTGCAAAAAAGTGTAACAAAATTGGTTTGATTTTTTTTAGTACCTTTCAGTTTTTCTTAGTTTTCACATAAGGTCCGGGGTCAGGATAAAAGACAGATTTTTGACAAATTTCAAAATATGTCAGATATTGTCCAAATTATTTTTTATTTCACGTCTAGACATGTGAAATGCACGAATAAGTGCAAAAAAGTGTAACAAAATTGGTTTGATTTTTTTTAATACCTTTCAGTTTTTCTTAGTTTTCACATAAGGTCCGGGGTCAGGACAAAAGACAGATTTTTGACAAATTTCAAAATATGTCAGATATTGTCCAAATTATTTTTTATTTCACGTCTAGACATGTGAAATGCACGAACAAGTGCAAAAAAGTGTAACAAAATTGGTTTGATTTTTTTTAGTACCTTTCAGTTTTTCTTAGTTTTCACACAAGGTCCGGGGTCAGGACAAAAGACAGATTTTTGACAAATTTCAAAATATGTCAGATATTGTCCAAATTATTTTTTATTTCACTTCTAGACATGTGAAATGCATGAACTAGGGCAAAAAAAGTGAAAAAAAATTGGTCTGATTTTTTTTAGTACTTTTCAGTTTTTCTTAGTTTTCACATAAGGTCCGGAGTCAGGACAAAAGACAGATTTTTGACAAATTTCAAAATATGTCAGATATTGTCCAAAGTATTTTTTATTTCACGTCTAGACATGTGAAATGCACGAACTAGTGCAAAAAAGTGTAACAAAATTGGTTTGATTTTTTTTAGTACCTTTCAGTTTTTCTTAGTTTTCACACAAGGTCCGGGGTCAGGACAAAAGACAGATTTTTGACAAATTTCAAAATATGTCAGATATTGTCCAAATTATTTTTTATTTCACGTCTAGACATGTGAAATGCATGAACAAGTGCAAAAAAGTGTAACAAAATTGGTTTGATTTTTTTTAGTACCTTTCAGTTTTTCTTAGTTTTCACACAAGGTCCGGGGTCAGGACAAAAGACAGATTTTTGACAAATTTCAAAATCTGTCAGATATTGTCCAAATCATTTTTTATTTAATTTCTAGACATGTGAAATGCATGAACTAGGGCAAAAAAAGTGAAAAAAAATTGGTCTGATTTTTTTTAGTACTTTTCAGTTTTTCTTAGTTTTCACATAAGGTCCGGGGTCAGGACAAAATACAGATTTCTGACAAATTTCAAAATCTGTCAGATATTGTCCAAATCATTTTTTATTTAATTTCTAGACATGTGAAATGCATGAACTAGGGCAAGAAAGTGTGAAAAAATTGGTTTGATTTTTTTTTAGTACCTTGCAGTTTTTCTTAGTTTTCACATAAGGTCCGGGGTCAGGACAAAAGACAGATTTTTGACAAATTTCAAAATATGTCAGATATTGTCCAAATCATTTTTTATTTCACTTCTAGACATGTGAAATGCATGAACTAGGGCAAAAAAGTGTAACAAAATTGGTTTGATTTTTTTTAGTACCTTTCAGTTTTTCTTAGTTTCCAAACAAGGTCCGGGGTCAGGACAAAAGACAGATTTTTGACAAATTTCAAAATATGTCAGATATTGTCCAAATTATTTTTTATTTCACGTCTAGACATGTGAAATGCACGAATAAGTGCAAAAAAGTGTAACAAAATTGGTTTGATTTTTTTTAGTACCTTTCAGTTTTTCTTAGTTTTCACATAAGGTCCGGGGTCAGGACAAAAGACAGATTTTTGACAAATTTCAAAATATGTCAGATATTGTCCAAATTATTTTTTATTTCACGTCTAGACATGTGAAATGCACGAACAAGTGCAAAAAAGTGTAACAAAATTGGTTTGATTTTTTTTAGTACCTTTCAGTTTTTCTTAGTTTTCACACAAGGTCCGGGGTCAGGACAAAAGACAGATTTTTGACAAATTTCAAAATATGTCAGATATTGTCCAAATTATTTTTTATTTCACTTCTAGACATGTGAAATGCATGAACTAGGGCAAAAAAAGTGAAAAAAAATTGGTCTGATTTTTTTTAGTACTTTTCAGTTTTTCTTAGTTTTCACATAAGGTCCGGAGTCAGGACAAAAGACAGATTTTTGACAAATTTCAAAATATGTCAGATATTGTCCAAAGTATTTTTTATTTCACGTCTAGACATGTGAAATGCACGAACTAGTGCAAAAAAGTGTAACAAAATTGGTTTGATTTTTTTTAGTACCTTTCAGTTTTTCTTAGTTTTCACACAAGGTCCGGGGTCAGGACAAAAGACAGATTTTTGACAAATTTCAAAATATGTCAGATATTGTCCAAATTATTTTTTATTTCACGTCTAGACATGTGAAATGCACGAACAAGTGCAAAAAAGTGTAACAAAATTGGTTTGATTTTTTTTAGTACCTTTCAGTTTTTCTTAGTTTTCTCACAAGGTCCGGGGTCAGGATAAAAGACAGATTTTTGACAAATTTCAAAATATGTCAGATATTGTCCAAATCATTTTTTATTTCACTTCTAGACATGTGAAATGCATGAACTAGGGCAAAAAAAGTGAAAAAAAATTGGTCTGATTTTTTTTTAGTACCTTGCAGTTTTTCTTAGTTTTCACATAAGGTCCGGGGTCAGGACAAAAGACAGATTTTTGACAAATTTCAAAATATGTCAGATATTGTCCAAATTATTTTTTATTTCACTTCTAGACATGTGAAATGCATGAACTAGGGCAAAAAAAGTGAAAACAAATTGGTCTGATTTTTTTTAGTACTTTTCAGTTTTTCTTAGTTTTCACATAAGGTCCGGGGTCAGGACAAAAGACAGATTTTTGACAAATTTCAAAATATGTCAGATATTGTCCAAATTATTTTTTATTTCACGTCTAGACATGTGAAATGCATGAACAAGTGCAAAAAAGTGTAACAAAATTGGTTTGATTTTTTTAGTACCTTTCAGTTTTTCTTAGTTTTCACACAAGGTCCGGGGTCAGGACAAAAGACAGATTTTTGACAAATTTCAAAATATGTCAGATATTGTCCAAATTATTTTTTATTTCACTTCTAGACATGTGAAATGCATGAACTAGGGCAAAAAAAGTGAAAAAAATTGGTCTGATTTTTTTTTAGTACCTTGCAGTTTTTCTTAGTTTTCACATACGGGGTCAGGACAAAAGACAGATTTTTGACAAATTTCAAAATATGTCAGATATTGTCCAAATTATTTTTTATTTCACTTCTAGACATGTGAAATGCATGAACTAGGGCAAAAAAAGTGAAAAAAAATTGGTCTGATTTTTTTTAGTACTTTTCAGTTTTTCTTAGTTTTCACATAAGGTCCGGAGTCAGGACAAAAGACAGATTTTTGACAAATTTCAAAATATGTCAGATATTGTCCAAAGTATTTTTTATTTCACGTCTAGACATGTGAAATGCACGAACTAGTGCAAAAAAGTGTAACAAAATTGGTTTGATTTTTTTTAGTACCTTTCAGTTTTTCTTAGTTTTCACACAAGGTCCGGGGTCAGGACAAAAGACAGATTTTTGACAAATTTCAAAATATGTCAGATATTGTCCAAATTATTTTTTATTTCACGTCTAGACATGTGAAATGCATGAACTAGGGCAAAAAAAGTGAAAAAAAATTGGTCTGATTTTTTTTTAGTACCTTGCAGTTTTTCTTAGTTTTCACATAAGGTCCGGGGTCAGGACAAAAGACAGATTTTTGACAAATTTCAAAATATGTCAGATATTGTCCAAATTATATTCTATTTCACGTCTAGACATGTGAAATGCACAAGTGCAAAAAAGTGTAACAAAATTGGTTTGATTTTTTTTAGTACCTTTCAGTTTTTCTTAGTTTTCACACAAGGTCCGGGGTCAGGACAAAAGACAGATTTTTGACAAATTTCAAAATATGTCAGATATTGTCCAAATTATTTTTTATTTCACTTCTAGACATGTGAAATGCATGAACTAGGGCAAAAAAAGTGTAACAAAATTGGTTTGATTTTTTTTAGTACCTTTCAGTTTTTCTTAGTTTTCACATAAGGTCCGGGGTCAGGACAAAAGACAGATTTTTGACAAATTTCAAAATATGTCAGATATTGTCCAAATTATTTTTTATTTCACTTCTAGACATGTGAAATGCATGAACTAGGGCAAAAAAAGTGAAAAAAATTGGTCTGATTTTTTTTTAGTACCTTGCAGTTTTTCTTAGTTTTCACATACGGGGTCAGGACAAAAGACAGATTTTTGACAAATTTCAAAATATGTCAGATATTGTCCAAATTATTTTTTATTTCACTTCTAGACATGTGAAATGCATGAACAAGGGCAAAAAAAGTGAAAAAAAATTGGTCTGATTTTTTTTAGTACTTTTCAGTTTTTCTTAGTTTTCACATAAGGTCCGGAGTCAGGACAAAAGACAGATTTTTGACAAATTTCAAAATATGTCAGATATTGTCCAAAGTATTTTTTATTTCACGTCTAGACATGTGAAATGCACGAACTAGTGCAAAAAAGTGTAACAAAATTGGTTTGATTTTTTTTAGTACCTTTCAGTTTTTCTTAGTTTTCACACAAGGTCCGGGGTCAGGACAAAAGACAGATTTTTGACAAATTTCAAAATATGTCAGATATTGTCCAAATTATTTTTTATTTCACGTCTAGACATGTGAAATGCATGAACTAGGGCAAAAAAAGTGAAAAAAAATTGGTCTGATTTTTTTTAGTACTTTTCAGTTTTTCTTAGTTTTCACATAAGGTCCGGAGTCAGGACAAAAGACAGATTTTTGACAAATTTCAAAATATGTCAGATATTGTCCAAAGTATTTTTTATTTCACGTCTAGACATGTGAAATGCACGAACTAGTGCAAAAAAGTGTAACAAAATTGGTTTGATTTTTTTTAGTACCTTTCAGTTTTTCTTAGTTTTCACACAAGGTCCGGTGTCAGGACAAAAGACAGATTTTTGACAAATTTCAAAATATGTCAGATATTGTCCAAATTATTTTTTATTTCACGTCTAGACATGTGAAATGCATGAACTAGGGCAAAAAAAGTGAAAAAAAATTGGTCTGATTTTTTTTTAGTACCTTGCAGTTTTTCTTAGTTTTCACATAAGGTCCGGGGTCAGGACAAAAGACAGATTTTTGACAAATTTCAAAATATGTCAGATATTGTCCAAATTATATTCTATTTCACGTCTAGACATGTGAAATGCACAAGTGCAAAAAAGTGTAACAAAATTGGTTTGATTTTTTTTAGTACCTTTCAGTTTTTCTTAGTTTTCACACAAGGTCCGGGGTCAGGACAAAAGACAGATTTTTGACAAATTTCAAAATATGTCAGATATTGTCCAAATTATTTTTTATTTCACTTCTAGACATGTGAAATGCATGAACTAGGGCAAAAAAAGTGTAACAAAATTGGTTTGATTTTTTTTAGTACCTTTCAGTTTTTCTTAGTTTTCACATAAGGTCCGGGGTCAGGACAAAAGACAGATTTTTGACAAATTTCAAAATATGTCAGATATTGTCCAAATTATTTTTTATTTCACTTCTAGACATGTGAAATGCATGAACTAGGGCAAAAAAAGTGAAAAAAAATTGGTCTGATTTTTTTTTAGTACCTTGCAGTTTTTCTTAGTTTTCACATACGGGGTCAGGACAAAAGACAGATTTTTGACAAATTTCAAAATATGTCAGATATTGTCCAAATTATTTTTTATTTCACTTCTAGACATGTGAAATGCATGAACTAGGGCAAAAAAAGTGAAAACAAATTGGTCTGATTTTTTTTAGTACTTTTCAGTTTTTCTTAGTTTTCACATAAGGTCCGGAGTCAGGACAAAAGACAGATTTTTGACAAATTTCAAAATATGTCAGATATTGTCCAAAGTATTTTTTATTTCACGTCTAGACATGTGAAATGCACGAACTAGTGCAAAAAAGTGTAACAAAATTGGTTTGATTTTTTTTAGTACCTTTCAGTTTTTCTTAGTTTTCACACAAGGTCCGGGGTCAGGACAAAAGACAGATTTTTGACAAATTTCAAAATATGTCAGATATTGTCCAAATTATTTTTTATTTCACGTCTAGACATGTGAAATGCATGAACAAGTGCAAAAAAGTGTAACAAAATTGGTTTGATTTTTTTTAGTACCTTTCAGTTTTTCTTAGTTTTCACACAAGGTCCGGGGTCAGGACAAAAGACAGATTTTTGACAAATTTCAAAATATGTCAGATATTGTCCAAATTATTTTTTATTTCACTTCTAGACATGTGAAATGCATGAACTAGGGCAAAAAAAGTGTAACAAAATTGGTTTGATTTTTTTTAGTACCTTTCAGTTTTTCTTAGTTTTCACATAAGGTCCGGGGTCAGGACAAAAGACAGATTTTTGACAAATTTCAAAATATGTCAGATATTGTCCAAATTATTTTTTATTTCACTTCTAGACATGTGAAATGCATGAACTAGGGCAAAAAAAGTGAAAAAAATTGGTCTGATTTTTTTTTAGTACCTTGCAGTTTTTCTTAGTTTTCACATACGGGGTCAGGACAAAAGACAGATTTTTGACAAATTTCAAAATATGTCAGATATTGTCCAAATTATTTTTTATTTCACTTCTAGACATGTGAAATGCATGAACTAGGGCAAAAAAAGTGAAAAAAAATTGGTCTGATTTTTTTTAGTACTTTTCAGTTTTTCTTAGTTTTCACATAAGGTCCGGAGTCAGGACAAAAGACAGATTTTTGACAAATTTCAAAATATGTCAGATATTGTCCAAAGTATTTTTTATTTCACTTCTAGACATGTGAAATGCATGAACTAGGGCAAAAAAAGTGAAAAAAATTGGTCTGATTTTTTTTTAGTACCTTGCAGTTTTTCTTAGTTTTCACACAAGGTCCGGGGTCAGGACAAAAGACAGATTTTTGACAAATTTCAAAATATGTCAGATATTGTCCAAATTATTTTTTATTTCACGTCTAGACATGTGAAATGCATGAACTAGGGCAAAAAAAGTGAAAAAAAATTGGTCTGATTTTTTTTAGTACTTTTCAGTTTTTCTTAGTTTTCACATAAGGTCCGGAGTCAGGACAAAAGACAGATTTTTGACAAATTTCAAAATATGTCAGATATTGTCCAAAGTATTTTTTATTTCACGTCTAGACATGTGAAATGCACGAACTAGTGCAAAAAAGTGTAACAAAATTGGTTTGATTTTTTTTAGTACCTTTCAGTTTTTCTTAGTTTTCACACAAGGTCCGGGGTCAGGACAAAAGACAGATTTTTGACAAATTTCAAAATATGTCAGATATTGTCCAAATTATTTTTTATTTCACGTCTAGACATGTGAAATGCATGAACTAGGGCAAAAAAAGTGAAAAAAAATTGGTCTGATTTTTTTTAGTACTTTTCAGTTTTTCTTAGTTTTCACATAAGGTCCGGAGTCAGGACAAAAGACAGATTTTTGACAAATTTCAAAATATGTCAGATATTGTCCAAAGTATTTTTTATTTCACGTCTAGACATGTGAAATGCACGAACTAGTGCAAAAAAGTGTAACAAAATTGGTTTGATTTTTTTTAGTACCTTTCAGTTTTTCTTAGTTTTCACACAAGGTCCGGTGTCAGGACAAAAGACAGATTTTTGACAAATTTCAAAATATGTCAGATATTGTCCAAATTATTTTTTATTTCACGTCTAGACATGTGAAATGCATGAACTAGGGCAAAAAAAGTGAAAAAAAATTGGTCTGATTTTTTTTTAGTACCTTGCAGTTTTTCTTAGTTTTCACATAAGGTCCGGGGTCAGGACAAAAGACAGATTTTTGACAAATTTCAAAATATGTCAGATATTGTCCAAATTATATTCTATTTCACGTCTAGACATGTGAAATGCACAAGTGCAAAAAAGTGTAACAAAATTGGTTTGATTTTTTTTAGTACCTTTCAGTTTTTCTTAGTTTTCACACAAGGTCCGGGGTCAGGACAAAAGACAGATTTTTGACAAATTTCAAAATATGTCAGATATTGTCCAAATTATTTTTTATTTCACTTCTAGACATGTGAAATGCATGAACTAGGGCAAAAAAAGTGTAACAAAATTGGTTTGATTTTTTTTAGTACCTTTCAGTTTTTCTTAGTTTTCACATAAGGTCCGGGGTCAGGACAAAAGACAGATTTTTGACAAATTTCAAAATATGTCAGATATTGTCCAAATTATTTTTTATTTCACTTCTAGACATGTGAAATGCATGAACTAGGGCAAAAAAAGTGTAACAAAATTGGTTTGATTTTTTTTAGTACCTTTCAGTTTTTCTTAGTTTTCACATAAGGTCCGGGGTCAGGACAAAAGACAGATTTTTGACAAATTTCAAAATATGTCAGATATTGTCCAAATTATTTTTTATTTCACTTCTAGACATGTGAAATGCATGAACTAGGGCAAAAAAAGTGAAAAAAAATTGGTCTGATTTTTTTTTAGTACCTTGCAGTTTTTCTTAGTTTTCACATACGGGGTCAGGACAAAAGACAGATTTTTGACAAATTTCAAAATATGTCAGATATTGTCCAAATTATTTTTTATTTCACTTCTAGACATGTGAAATGCATGAACTAGGGCAAAAAAAGTGAAAACAAATTGGTCTGATTTTTTTTAGTACTTTTCAGTTTTTCTTAGTTTTCACATAAGGTCCGGAGTCAGGACAAAAGACAGATTTTTGACAAATTTCAAAATATGTCAGATATTGTCCAAAGTATTTTTTATTTCACGTCTAGACATGTGAAATGCACGAACTAGTGCAAAAAAGTGTAACAAAATTGGTTTGATTTTTTTTAGTACCTTTCAGTTTTTCTTAGTTTTCACACAAGGTCCGGGGTCAGGACAAAAGACAGATTTTTGACAAATTTCAAAATATGTCAGATATTGTCCAAATTATTTTTTATTTCACGTCTAGACATGTGAAATGCATGAACAAGTGCAAAAAAGTGTAACAAAATTGGTTTGATTTTTTTTAGTACCTTTCAGTTTTTCTTAGTTTTCACATAAGGTCCGGGGTAGGACAAACGACAGACTTTTGACAAATTTCAAAATATGTCAGATATTGTCCAAATTATTTTTTATTTCACTTCTAGACATGTGAAATGCATGAACTAGGGCAAAAAAAGTGAAAAAAAATTGGTCTGATTTTTTTTTAGTACCTTGCAGTTTTTCTTAGTTTTCACATAAGGTCCGGGGTCAGGACAAAAGACAGATTTTTGACAAATTTCAAAATCTGTCAGATATTGTCCAAATCATTTTTTATTTCACTTCTAGACATGTGAAATGCATGAACTAGGGCAAAAAAGTGTAAAAAAATTGGTTTGATTTTTTTTAGTACCTTTCAGTTTTTCTTAGTTTTCACACAAGGTCCGGAGTCAGGACAAAAGACAGATTTTTGACAAATTTCAAAATATGTCAGATATTGTCCAAATTATTTTTTATTATACGTCTAGACATGTGAAATGCATGAACAAGTGCAAAAAAGTGTAACAAAATTGGTTTGATTTTTTTTAGTACCTTTCAGTTTTTCTTAGTTTTCACATAAGGTCCGGGGTCAGGATAAAAGACAGATTTTTGACAAATTTCAAAATATGTCAGATATTGTCCAAATCATTTTTTATTTCACTTCTAGACATGTGAAATGCATGAACTAGGGCAAAAAAGTGTAACAAAATTGGTTTGATTTTTTTTAGTACCTTTCAGTTTTTCTTAGTTTTCACACAAGGTCCGGGGTCAGGACAAAAGACAGATTTTTGACAAATTTCAAAATATGTCAGATATTGTCCAAATTATTTTTTATTTCACGTCTAGACATGTGAAATGCATGAACAAGTGCAAAAAAGTGTAACAAAATTGGTTTGATTTTTTTTAGTACCTTTCAGTTTTTCTTAGTTTTCACATAAGGTCCGGGGTAGGACAAAAGACAGATTTTTGACAAATTTCAAAATATGTCAGATATTGTCCAAATTATTTTTTATTTCACTTCTAGACATTTGAAATGCATGAACTAGGGCAAAAAAAGTGAAAAAAAATTGGTCTGATTTTTTTTAGTACTTTTCAGTTTTTCTTAGTTTTCACATAAGGTCCGGGGTAGGACAAAAGACAGATTTTTGACAAATTTCAAAATATGTCAGATATTGTCCAAAGTATTTTTTATTTCACGTCTAGACATGTGAAATGCACGAACTAGTGCAAAAAAGTGTAACAAAATTGGTTTGATTTTTTTTAGTACCTTTCAGTTTTTCTTAGTTTTCACACAAGGTCCAGGGTCAGGACAAAAGACAGATTTTTGACAAATTTCAAAATATGTCAGATATTGTCCAAATTATATTCTATTTCACGTCTAGACATGTGAAATGCACAAGTGCAAAAAAGTGTAACAAAATTGGTTTGATTTTTTTTAGTACCTTTCAGTTTTTCTTAGTTTTCACATAAGGTCCGGGGTAGGACAAACGACAGATTTTTGACAAATTTCAAAATATGTCAGATATTGTCCAAATTATTTTTTATTTCACTTCTAGACATGTGAAATGCATGAACTAGGGCAAAAAAAGTGAAAAAAAATTGGTCTGATTTTTTTTTAGTACCTTGCAGTTTTTCTTAGTTTTCACATAAGGTCCGGGGTCAGGACAAAAGACAGATTTTTGACAAATTTCAAAATCTGTCAGATATTGTCCAAATCATTTTTTATTTCACTTCTAGACATGTGAAATGCATGAACTAGGGCAAAAAAGTGTAACAAAATTGGTTTGATTTTTTTTAGTACCTTTCAGTTTTTCTTAGTTTTCACACAAGGTCCGGGGTCAGGACAAAAGACAGATTTTTGACAAATTTCAAAATATGTCAGATATTGTCCAAATTATTTTTTATTTCACGTCTAGACATGTGAAATGCATGAACAAGTGCAAAAAAGTGTAACAAAATTGGTTTGATTTTTTTTAGTACCTTTCAGTTTTTCTTAGTTTTCACATAAGGTCCGGGGTCAGGATAAAAGACAGATTTTTGACAAATTTCAAAATATGTCAGATATTGTCCAAATCATTTTTTATTTCACTTCTAGACATGTGAAATGCATGAACTAGGGCAAAAAAGTGTAACAAAATTGGTTTGATTTTTTTTAGTACCTTTCAGTTTTTCTTAGTTTTCTCACAAGGTCCGGGGTCAGGACAAAAGACAGATTTTTGACAAATTTCAAAATATGTCAGATATTGTCCAAATTATTTTTTATTTCACTTCTAGACATGTGAAATAAATGAACTAGGGCAAAAAAAGTGAAAAAAAATTGGTCTGATTTTTTTTAGTACTTTTCAGTTTTTCTTAGTTTTCACATAAGGTCCGGAGTCAGGACAAAAGACAGATTTTTGACAAATTTCAAAATCTGTCAGATATTGTCCAAATCATTTTTTATTTCACTTCTAGACATGTGAAATGCATGAACTAGGGCAAAAAAGTGTAACAAAATTGGTTTGATTTTTTTTAGTACCTTTCAGTTTTTCTTAGTTTTCACACAAGGTCCGGGGTCAGGACAAAAGACAGATTTTTGACAAATTTCAAAATATGTCAGATATTGTCCAAATTATTTTCTATTTCACGTCTAGACATGTGAAATGCACGAACAAGTGCAAAAAAGTGTAACAAAATTGGTTTGATTTTTTTTAGTACCTTTCAGTTTTTCTTAGTTTTCTCACAAGGTCCGGGGTCAGGACAAAAGACAGATTTTTGACAAATTTCAAAATATGTCAGATATTGTCCAAATTATTTTTTATTTCACGTCTAGACATGTGAAATGCATGAACTAGGGCAAAAAAAGTGAAAAAAAATTGGTCTGATTTTTTTTAGTACTTTTCAGTTTTTCTTAGTTTTCACATAAGGTCCGGGGTCAGGACAAAAGACAGATTTTTGACAAATTTCAAAATATGTCAGATATTGTCCAAAGTATTTTTTATTTCACGTCTAGACATGTGAAATGCACGAACTAGTGCAAAAAAGTGTAACAAAATTGGTTTGATTTTTTTTAGTACCTTTCAGTTTTTCTTAGTTTTCACACAAGGTCCGGGGTCAGGACAAAAGACAGATTTTTGACAAATTTCAAAATATGTCAGATATTGTCCAAATTATATTCTATTTCACGTCTAGACATGTGAAATGCACAAGTGCAAAAAAGTGTAACAAAATTGGTTTGATTTTTTTTAGTACCTTTCAGTTTTTCTTAGTTTTCACATAAGGTCCGGGGTAGGACAAACGACAGATTTTTGACAAATTTCAAAATATGTCAGATATTGTCCAAATTATTTTTTATTTCACTTCTAGACATGTGAAATGCATGAACTAGGGCAAAAAAAGTGAAAAAAAATTGGTCTGATTTTTTTTTAGTACCTTGCAGTTTTTCTTAGTTTTCACATAAGGTCCGGGGTCAGGACAAAAGACAGATTTTTGACAAATTTCAAAATCTGTCAGATATTGTCCAAATCATTTTTTATTTCACTTCTAGACATGTGAAATGCATGAACTAGGGCAAAAAAGTGTAACAAAATTGGTTTGATTTTTTTTAGTACCTTTCAGTTTTTCTTAGTTTTCACACAAGGTCCGGGGTCAGGACAAAAGACAGATTTTTGACAAATTTAAAAATATGTCAGATATTGTCCAAATTATTTTTTATTTCACTTCTAGACATGTGAAATGCATGAACTAGGGCAAAAAAAGTGAAAAAAAATTGGTCTGATTTTTTTTTAGTACCTTGCAGTTTTTCTTAGTTTTCACATAAGGTCCGGGGTCAGGACAAAAGACAGATTTTTGACAAATTTCAAAATCTGTCAGATATTGTCCAAATCATTTTTTATTTCACTTCTAGACATGTGAAATGCATGAACTAGGGCAAAAAAGTGTAACAAAATTGGTTTGATTTTTTTTAGTACCTTTCAGTTTTTCTTAGTTTTCACACAAGGTCCGGGGTCAGGACAAAAGACAGATTTTTGACAAATTTCAAAATATGTCAGATATTGTCCAAATTATTTTTTATTTCACGTCTAGACATGTGAAATGCATGAACAAGTGCAAAAAAGTGTAACAAAATTGGTTTGATTTTTTTTAGTACCTTTCAGTTTTTCTTAGTTTTCACATAAGGTCCGGGGTCAGGATAAAAGACAGATTTTTGACAAATTTCAAAATATGTCAGATATTGTCCAAATCATTTTTTATTTCACTTCTAGACATGTGAAATGCATGAACTAGGGCAAAAAAGTGTAACAAAATTGGTTTGATTTTTTTTAGTACCTTTCAGTTTTTCTTAGTTTTCTCACAAGGTCCGGGGTCAGGACAAAAGACAGATTTTTGACAAATTTCAAAATATGTCAGATATTGTCCAAATCATTTTTTATTTCACTTCTAGACATGTGAAATGCATGAACTAGGGCAAAAAAGTGTAACAAAATTGGTTTGATTTTTTTTAGTACCTTTCAGTTTTTCTTAGTTTTCACACAAGGTCCGGGGTCAGGACAAAAGACAGATTTTTGACAAATTTCAAAATATGTCAGATATTGTCCAAATCATTTTTTATTTCACTTCTAGACATGTGAAATGCATGAACTAGGGCAAAAAAGTGTAACAAAATTGGTTTGATTTTTTTTAGTACCTTTCAGTTTTTCTTAGTTTTCACACAAGGTCCGGGGTCAGGACAAAAGACAGATTTTTGACAAATTTCAAAATATGTCAGATATTGTCCAAATTATTTTCTATTTCACGTCTAGACATGTGAAATGCACGAACAAGTGCAAAAAAGTGTAACAAAATTGGTTTGATTTTTTTTAGTACCTTTCAGTTTTTCTTAGTTTTCTCACAAGGTCCGGGGTCAGGACAAAAGACAGATTTTTGACAAATTTCAAAATATGTCAGATATTGTCCAAATTATTTTTTATTTCACGTCTAGACATGTGAAATGCATGAACTAGGGCAAAAAAAGTGAAAAAAAATTGGTCTGATTTTTTTTAGTACTTTTCAGTTTTTCTTAGTTTTCACATAAGGTCCGGGGTCAGGACAAAAGACAGATTTTTGACAAATTTCAAAATATGTCAGATATTGTCCAAAGTATTTTTTATTTCACGTCTAGACATGTGAAATGCACGAACTAGTGCAAAAAAGTGTAACAAAATTGGTTTGATTTTTTTTAGTACCTTTCAGTTTTTCTTAGTTTTCACACAAGGTCCGGGGTCAGGACAAAAGACAGATTTTTGACAAATTTCAAAATATGTCAGATATTGTCCAAATTATATTCTATTTCACGTCTAGACATGTGAAATGCACAAGTGCAAAAAAGTGTAACAAAATTGGTTTGATTTTTTTTAGTACCTTTCAGTTTTTCTTAGTTTTCACATAAGGTCCGGGGTAGGACAAACGACAGATTTTTGACAAATTTCAAAATATGTCAGATATTGTCCAAATTATTTTTTATTTCACTTCTAGACATGTGAAATGCATGAACTAGGGCAAAAAAAGTGAAAAAAAATTGGTCTGATTTTTTTTTAGTACCTTGCAGTTTTTCTTAGTTTTCACATAAGGTCCGGGGTCAGGACAAAAGACAGATTTTTGACAAATTTCAAAATCTGTCAGATATTGTCCAAATCATTTTTTATTTCACTTCTAGACATGTGAAATGCATGAACTAGGGCAAAAAAGTGTAACAAAATTGGTTTGATTTTTTTTAGTACCTTTCAGTTTTTCTTAGTTTTCACACAAGGTCCGGGGTCAGGACAAAAGACAGATTTTTGACAAATTTCAAAATATGTCAGATATTGTCCAAATTATTTTTTATTTCACTTCTAGACATGTGAAATGCATGAACTAGGGCAAAAAAAGTGAATAAAAATTGGTCTGATTTTTTTTAGTACTTTTCAGTTTTTCTTAGTTTTCACATAAGGTCCGGGGTCAGGACAAAAAACAGATTTCTGACAAATTTCAAAATCTGTCAGATATTGTCCAAATCATTTTTTATTTAATTTCTAGACATGTGAAATGCATGAACTAGGGCAAAAAAGTGTAAAAAAATTGGTTTGATTTTTTTTTAGTACCTTGCAGTTTTTCTTAGTTTTCACATGAGGTCCGGGGTCAGGACAAAAGACAGATTTTTGACAAATTTCAAAATATGTCAGATATTGTCCAAATCATTTTTTATTTCACTTCTAGACATGTGAAATGCATGAACTAGGGCAAAAAAAGTGAAAAAACATTGGTCTGATTTTTTTTAGTACTTTTCAGTTTTTCTTAGTTTTCACATAAGGTCCGGGGTCAGGACAAAAGACAGATTTTTTACAAATTTCAAAATATGTCAGATATTGTCCAAATCATTTTTTATTTCACTTCTAGACATGTGAAATGCATGAACTAGGGCAAAAAAGTGTAAAAAAATTGGTTTGATTTTTTTTAGTACTTTTCAGTTTTTCTTAGTTTTCACATAAGGTCCGGGGTCAGGACAAAAGACAGATTTTTGACAAATTTCAAAATATGTCAGATATTGTCCAAATTATTTTTTATTTCACGTCTAGACAGGTGAAATGTATGAACTAGTGCAAAAAAGTGTAACAAAATTGATTTGATTTTTTTAGTACTTTTCAGATTTTCTTAGTTTTCACATAAGGTCCGGGGTCAGGACAAAAGACAGATTTTTGACAAATTTCAAAATCTGTCAGATATTGTCCAAATGATTTTTTATTTCACTTCTAGACATGTGAAATGCATGAACTAGGGCAAAAAAGTGTAAAAATATTGGTTTGATTTTTTTTAGTACCTTTCAGTTTTACTTAGTTTTCACATAAGGTCCGGGGTCAGGACAAAAGACAGATTTTTGACAAATTTCAAAATCTGTCAGATATTGTCCAAATCATTTTTTATTTCATTTCTAGACATGTGAAATGCATGAACTAGGGCAAAAAAAGTGAAAAAAATTGGTCTGAATTTTTTTAGTACTTTTCAGTTTTTCTTAGTTTTCACGTAAGGTCCGGGGTCAGGACAAAAGACAGAATTTTGACAAATTTCAAAATATGTCAGATATTGTCCAAATCATTTTTTATTTCACTTATAGACATGTGAAATGCATGAACTAGGGCAAAAAAGTGTAAAAAAATTGGTTTGATTTTTTTTTAGTACTTTTCAGTTTTTCTTAGTTTTCACATAAGGTCCGGGGTCAGGACAAAAGACAGATTTTTGACAAATTTCAAAATCTGTCAGATATTGTCCAAATCATTTTTTATTTCACTTCTAGACATGTGAAATGCATGAACTAGGGCAAAAAAAAGTGAATAAAAATTGGTCTGATTTTTTTTAGTACTTTTCAGTTTTTCTTAGTTTTCACATAAGGTCCGGGGTCAGGACAAAAAACAGATTTCTGACAAATTTCAAAATCTGTCAGATATTGTCCAAATCATTTTTTATTTAATTTCTAGACATGTGAAATGCATGAACTAGGGCAAAAAAGTGTAAAAAAATTGGTTTGATTTTTTTTTAGTACCTTGCAGTTTTTCTTAGTTTTCACATAAGGTCCGGGGTCAGGACAAAAGACAGATTTTTGACAAATTTCAAAATATGTCAGATATTGTCCAAATTATTTTTTATTTCACGTCTAGACAGGTGAAATGTATGAACTAGTGCAAAAAAGTGTAACAAAATTGATTTGATTTTTTTTAGTACTTTTCAGATTTTCTTAGTTTTCACATAAGGTCCGGGGTCAGGACAAAAGACAGATTTTTGACAAATTTCAAAATCTGTCAGATATTGTCCAAATGATTTTTTATTTCACTTCTAGACATGTGAAATGCATGAACTAGGGCAAAAAAGTGTAAAAATATTGGTTTGATTTTTTTTAGTACCTTTCAGTTTTACTTAGTTTTCACATAAGGTCCGGGGTCAGGACAAAAGACAGATTTTTGACAAATTTCAAAATCTGTCAGATATTGTCCAAATCATTTTTTATTTCATTTCTAGACATGTGAAATGCATGAACTAGGGCAAAAAAAGTGAAAAAAATTGGTCTGAATTTTTTTAGTACTTTTCAGTTTTTCTTAGTTTTCACGTAAGGTCCGGGGTCAGGACAAAAGACAGATTTTTGACAAATTTCAAAATCTGTCAGATATTGTCCAAATCATTTTTTAATTCATTTCTAGACATGTGAAATGCATGAACTAGGGCAAAAAAAGTGAAAAAAAATTGGTCTGATTTTTTTTAGTACTTTTCAGTTTTTCTTAGTTTTCACGTAAGGTCGGGGGTCAGGACAAAAGACAGATTTTTGACAAATTTCAAAATCTGTCAGATATTGTCCAAATCATTTTTTATTTCATTTCTAGACATGTGAAATGCATGAACTAGGGCAAAAAAAGTGAAAAAAATTGGTCTGAATTTTTTTAGTACTTTTCAGTTTTTCTTAGTTTTCACGTAAGGTCCGGGGTCAGGACAAAAGACAGATTTTTGACAAATTTCAAAATCTGTCAGATATTGTCCAAATCATTTTTTAATTCATTTCTAGACATGTGAAATGCATGAACTAGGGCAAAAAAAGTGAAAAAAAATTGGTCTGATTTTTTTTAGTACTTTTCAGTTTTTCTTAGTTTTCACATAAGGTCCGGGGTCAGGACAAAAGACAGATTTTTGACAAATTTCAAAATCTGTCAGATATTGTCCAAATCATTTTTTATTTCACTTCTAGACATGTGAAATGCATGAACCAGGGCAAAAAAGTGTAAAAAAATTGGTTTGATTTTTTTTAGTACCTTTCAGTTTTTCTTAGTTTTCACATAAGGTCCGGGGTCAGGACAAAAGACAGATTTTTGACAAATTTCAAAATCTGTCAGATATTGTCCAAATCATTTTTTATTTCATTTCTAGACATGTGAAATGCATGAACTAGGGCAAAAAAAGTGAAAAAAATTGGTCTGAATTTTTTTAGTACTTTTCAGTTTTTCTTAGTTTTCACGTAAGGTCCGGGGTCAGGACAAAAGACAGATTTTTGACAAATTTCAAAATCTGTCAGATATTGTCCAAATCATTTTTTAATTCATTTCTAGACATGTGAAATGCATGAACTAGGGCAAAAAAAGTGAAAAAAAATTGGTCTGATTTTTTTTAGTACTTTTCAGTTTTTCTTAGTTTTCACATAAGGTCCGGGGTCAGGACAAAAGACAGATTTTTGACAAATTTCAAAATCTGTCAGATATTGTCCAAATCATTTTTTATTTCACTTCTAGACATGTGAAATGCATGAACCAGGGCAAAAAAGTGTAAAAAAATTGGTTTGATTTTTTTTAGTACCTTTCAGTTTTTCTTAGTTTTCACATAAGGTCCGGGGTCAGGACAAAAGACAGATTTTTGACAAATTTCAAAATCTGTCAGATATTGTCCAAATCATTTTTTATTTCATTTCTAGACATGTGAAATGCATGAACTAGGGCAAAAAAAGTGAAAAAAAATTGGTCTGAATTTTTTTAGTACTTTTCAGTTTTAGTTTTCACGTAAGGTCCGGGGTCAGGACAAAAGACAGATTTTTGACAAATTTCAAAATCTGTCAGATATTGTCCAAATGATTTTTTATTTCACTTCTAGACATGTGAAATGCATGAACTAGGGCAAAAAAGTGTAAAAATATTGGTTTGATTTTTTTTAGTACCTTTCAGTTTTTCTTAGTTTTCACATAAGGTCCGGGGTCAGGACAAAAGACAGATTTTTGACAAATTTCAAAATATGTCAGATATTGTCCAAATCATTTTTTATTTCATTTCTAGACATGTGAAATGCATGAACTAGGGCAAAAAAAGTGAATAAAAATTGGTCTGATTTTTTTTTGTAATTTTCAGTTTTTCTTAGTTTTCACATAAGGTCCGGGGTCAGGACAAAAGACAGATTTTTGACAAATTTCAAAATCTTTCAGATATTGTCCAAATCATTTTTTATTTCATTTCTAGACATGTGAAATGCATGAACTAGGGCAAGAAAGTGTGAAAAAATTGGTTTGATTTTTTTTTAGTACCTTGCAGTTTTTCTTAGTTTTCACATAAGGTCCGGGGTCAGGATAAAAGACAGATTTTTGACAAATTTCAAAATATGTCAGATATTGTCCAAATTATTTTTTATTTCACTTCTAGACATGTGAAATGCATGAACTAGGGCATAAAAAGTGAAAAAAAATTGGTCTGATTTTTTTTAGTACCTTTCAGTTTTTCTTAGTTTTCACATAAGGTCCGGGGTCAGGACAAAAGACAGATTTTTGACAAATTTCAAAATCTGTCAGATATTGTCCAAATCATTTTTTATTTCATTTCTAGACATGTGAAATGCATGAACTAGGGCAAAAAAAGTGAAAAAAATTGGTCTGAATTTTTTTAGTACTTTTCAGTTTTTCTTAGTTTTCACGTAAGGTCCGGGGTCAGGACAAAAGACAGATTTTTGACAAATTTCAAAATCTGTCAGATATTGTCCAAATCATTTTTTAATTCATTTCTAGACATGTGAAATGCATGAACTAGGGCAAAAAAAGTGAAAAAAAATTGGTCTGATTTTTTTTAGTACTTTTCAGTTTTTCTTAGTTTTCACATAAGGTCCGGGGTCAGGACAAAAGACAGATTTTTGACAAATTTCAAAATCTGTCAGATATTGTCCAAATCATTTTTTATTTCACTTCTAGACATGTGAAATGCATGAACCAGGGCAAAAAAGTGTAAAAAAATTGGTTTGATTTTTTTTAGTACCTTTCAGTTTTTCTTAGTTTTCACATAAGGTCCGGGGTCAGGACAAAAGACAGATTTTTGACAAATTTCAAAATCTGTCAGATATTGTCCAAATCATTTTTTATTTCATTTCTAGACATGTGAAATGCATGAACTAGGGCAAAAAAAGTGAAAAAAAATTGGTCTGAATTTTTTTAGTACTTTTCAGTTTTTCTTAGTTTTCACGTAAGGTCCGGGGTCAGGACAAAAGACAGATTTTTGACAAATTTCTAAATCTGTCAGATATTGTCCAAATGATTTTTTATTTCACTTCTAGACATGTGAAATGCATGAACCAGGGCAAAAAAGTGTAAAAAAATTGGTTTGATTTTTTTTAGTACCTTTCAGTTTTTCTTAGTTTTCACATAAGGTCCGGGGTCAGGACAAAAGACAGATTTTTGACAAATTTCAAAATCTGTCAGATATTGTCCAAATCATTTTTTATTTCATTTCTAGACATGTGAAATGCATGAACTAGGGCAAAAAAAGTGAAAAAAAATTGGTCTGAATTTTTTTAGTACTTTTCAGTTTTAGTTTTCACGTAAGGTCCGGGGTCAGGACAAAAGACAGATTTTTGACAAATTTCAAAATCTGTCAGATATTGTCCAAATGATTTTTTATTTCACTTCTAGACATGTGAAATGCATGAACTAGGGCAAAAAAGTGTAAAAATATTGGTTTGATTTTTTTTAGTACCTTTCAGTTTTTCTTAGTTTTCACATAAGGTCCGGGGTCAGGACAAAAGACAGATTTTTGACAAATTTCAAAATATGTCAGATATTGTCCAAATCATTTTTTATTTCATTTCTAGACATGTGAAATGCATGAACTAGGGCAAAAAAAGTGAATAAAAATTGGTCTGATTTTTTTTTGTAATTTTCAGTTTTTCTTAGTTTTCACATAAGGTCCGGGGTCAGGACAAAAGACAGATTTTTGACAAATTTCAAAATCTTTCAGATATTGTCCAAATCATTTTTTATTTCATTTCTAGACATGTGAAATGCATGAACTAGGGCAAGAAAGTGTGAAAAAATTGGTTTGATTTTTTTTTAGTACCTTGCAGTTTTTCTTAGTTTTCACATAAGGTCCGGGGTCAGGAGAAAAGACAGATTTTTGACAAATTTCAAAATATGTCAGATATTGTCCAAATTATTTTTTATTTCACTTCTAGACATGTGAAATGCATGAACTAGGGCATAAAAAGTGAAAAAAAATTGGTCTGATTTTTTTTTAGTACCTTGCAGTTTTTCTTAGTTTTCACATAAGGTCCGGGGTCAGGACAAAAGACAGATTTTTGACAAATTTCAAAATCTGTCAGATATTGTCCAAATCATTTTTTATTTCACTTCTAGACATGTGAAATGCATGAACTAGGGCAAAAAAAGTGAAAAAAAATTGGTCTGATTTTTTTTTAGTACCTTGCAGTTTTTCTTAGTTTTCACATAAGGTCCGGGGTCAGGACAAAAGACAGATTTTTGACAAATTTCAAAATCTGTCAGATATTGTCCAAATCATTTTTTATTTCACTTCTAGACATGTGAAATGCATGAACTAGGGCAAAAAAGTGTAACAAAATTGGTTTGATTTTTTTTAGTACCTTTCAGTTTTTCTTAGTTTTCACACAAGGTCCGGGGTCAGGACAAAAGACAGATTTTTGACAAATTTCAAAATATGTCAGATATTGTCCAAATTATTTTTTATTTCACGTCTAGACATGTGAAATGCATGAACAAGTGCAAAAAAGTGTAACAAAATTGGTTTGATTTTTTTTAGTACCTTTCAGTTTTTCTTAGTTTTCACATAAGGTCCGGGGTCAGGATAAAAGACAGATTTTTGACAAATTTCAAAATATGTCAGATATTGTCCAAATCATTTTTTATTTCACTTCTAGACATGTGAAATGCATGAACTAGGGCAAAAAAGTGTAACAAAATTGGTTTGATTTTTTTTAGTACCTTTCAGTTTTTCTTAGTTTTCACACAAGGTCCGGGGTCAGGACAAAAGACAGATTTTTGACAAATTTCAAAATATGTCAGATATTGTCCAAATTATTTTTTATTTCACGTCTAGACATGTGAAATGCATGAACAAGTGCAAAAAAGTGTAACAAAATTGGTTTGATTTTTTTTAGTACCTTTCAGTTTTTCTTAGTTTTCTCACAAGGTCCGGGGTCAGGACAAAAGACAGATTTTTGACAAATTTCAAAATATGTCAGATATTGTCCAAATTATTTTTTATTTCACGTCTAGACATGTGAAATGCACGAACAAGTGCAAAAAAGTGTAACAAAATTGGTTTGATTTTTTTTAGTACCTTTCAGTTTTTCTTAGTTTTCACATAAGGTCCGGGGTCAGGACAAAAGACAGATTTTTGACAAATTTCAAAATATGTCAGATATTGTCCAAATTATTTTTTATTTCACGTCTAGACATGTGAAATGCACGAACAAGTGCAAAAAAGTGTAACAAAATTGGTTAGATTTTTTTTAGTACCTTTCAGTTTTTCTTAGTTTTCTCACAAGGTCCGGGGTCAGGACAAAAGACAGATTTTTGACAAATTTCAAAATATGTCAGATATTGTCCAAATTATTTTTTATTTCACGTCTAGACATGTGAAATGCACGAACAAGTGCAAAAAAGTGTAACAAAATTGGTTTGATTTTTTTTAGTACCTTTCAGTTTTTCTTAGTTTTCACACAAGGTCCGGGGTCAGGACAAAAGACAGATTTTTGACAAATTTCAAAATATGTCAGATATTGTCCAAATAATTTTTTATTTCACGTCTAGACATGTGAAATGCATGAACTAGTGCAAAAAAGTGTAACAAAATTGGTTTGATTTTTTTTAGTACTTTTCAGTTTTTCTTAGTTTTCACATAAGGTCCGGGGTCAGGACAAAAGACAGATTTTTGACAAATTTCAAAATATGTCAGATATTGTCCAAATTATTTTTTATTTCACTTCTAGACATGTGAAATGCATGAACTAGGGCAAAAAAAGTGAAAAAAAATTGGTCTGATTTTTTTTAGTACTTTTCAGTTTTTCTTAGTTTTCACATAAGGTCCGGGGTCAGGACAAAAGACAGATTTTTGACAAATTTCAAAATATGTCAGATATTGTCCAAATCATTTTTTATTTCATTTCTAGACATGTGAAATGCATGAACTAGGGCAAAAAAAGTGAATAAAAATTGGTCTGATTTTTTTTAGTACTTTTCAGTTTTTCTTAGTTTTCACATAAGGTCCGGGGTCAGGACAAAAGACAGATTTCTGACAAATTTCAAAATCTGTCAGATATTGTCCAAATCATTTTTTATCTAATTTCTAGACATGTGAAATGCATGAACCAGGGCAAAAAAGTGTAAAAAAATTGGTTTGATTTTTTTTAGTACGTTTCAGTTTTTCTTAGTTTTCACATAAGGTCCGGGGTCAGGACAAAAGACAGATTTTTGACAAATTTCAAAATCTGTCAGATATTGTCCAAATCATTTTTTATTTCATTTCTAGACATGTGAAATGCACGAACTAGGGCAAAAAAAGTGAAAAAAAATTGGTCTGATTTTTTTTAGTACTTTTCAGTTTTTCTTAGTTTTCACGTAAGGTCCGGGGTCAGGAAAAAAGACAGATTTTTGACAAATTTCAAAATCTGTCAGATATTGTCCAAATGATTTTTTATTTCACTTCTAGACATGTGAAATGCATGAACTAGGGCAAAAAAGTGTAAAAAAATTGGTTTGATTTTTTTTAGTACCTTTCAGTTTTTCTTAGTTTTCACATAAGGTCCGGGGTCAGGACAAAAGACAGATTTTTTACAAATTTCCAAATATGTCAGATATTTTCCAAATCATTTTTTATTTCACTTCTAGACATGTGAAATGCATGAACTAGGGCAAAAAAGTGTAAAAAAATTGGTTTGATTTTTTTTAGTTCCTTGCAGTTTTTCCTTAGTTTTCACATAAGGTCCGGGGTCAGGACAAAAGACAGATTTTTGACAAATTTCAAAATCTGTCAGATATTGTCCAAATCATTTTTTATTTCATTTCTAGACATGTGAAATGCATGAACTAGGGCAAAAAAAGTGAATAAAAATTGGTCTGATTTTTTTTAGTACTTTTCAGTTTTTCTTAGTTTTCACATAAGGTCCGGGGTCAGGACAAAAGACAGATTTCTGACAAATTTCAAAATCTGTCAGATATTGTCCAAATCATTTTTTATCTAATTTCTAGACATGTGAAATGCATGAACCAGGGCAAAAAAGTGTAAAAAAATTGGTTTGATTTTTTTTAGTACCTTTCAGTTTTTCTTAGTTTTCACATAAGGTCCGGGGTCAGGACAAATGACAGATTTTTGACAAATTTCAAAATCTGTCAGATATTGTCCAAATCATTTTTTATTTCATTTCTAGACATGTGAAATGCACGAACTAGGGCAAAAAAAGTGAAAAAAAATTGGTCTGATTTTTTTTAGTACTTTTCAGTTTTTCTTAGTTTTCACGTAAGGTCCGGGGTCAGGAAAAAAGACAGATTTTTGACAAATTTCAAAATCTGTCAGATATTGTCCAAATGATTTTTTATTTCACTTCTAGACATGTGAAATGCATGAACTAGGGCAAAAAAGTGTAAAAAAATTGGTTTGATTTTTTTTAGTACCTTTCAGTTTTTCTTAGTTTTCACATAAGGTCCGGGGTCAGGACAAAAGACAGATTTTTTACAAATTTCCAAATATGTCAGATATTTTCCAAATCATTTTTTATTTCACTTCTAGACATGTGAAATGCATGAACTAGGGCAAAAAAGTGTAAAAAAATTGGTTTGATTTTTTTTAGTTCCTTGCAGTTTTTCCTTAGTTTTCACATAAGGTCCGGGGTCAGGACAAAAGACAGAATTTTGACAAATTTCAAAATATGTCAGATATTGTCCAAATCATTTTTTATTTCACTTATAGACATGTGAAATGCATGAACTAGGGCAAAAAAGTGTAAAAAAATTGGTTTGATTTTTTTTAGTACCTTTCAGTTTTTTTTAGTTTTCACATAAGGTCCGGGGTCAGGACAAAAGACAGATTTTTGACAAATTTCAAAATCTTTCAGATATTGTCCAAATCATTTTTTATTTCATTTCTAGACATGTGAAATGCATGAACTAGGGCAAGAAAGTGTGAAAAAATTGGTTTGATTTTTTTTTAGTACCTTGCAGTTTTTCTTAGTTTTCACATAAGGTCCGGGGTCAGGATAAAAGACAGATTTTTGACAAATTTCAAAATATGTCAGATATTGTCCAAATTATTTTTTATTTCACGTCTAGACATGTGAAATGCATGAACTAGTGCAAAAAAGTGTAACAAAATTGATTTGATTTTTTTTTAGTACTTTTCAGTTTTTCTTAGTTTTCACATAAGGTCCGGGGTCAGGACAAAAGACAGATTTTTGACAAATTTCAAAATCTGTCAGATATTGTCCAAATCATTTTTTATTTCACGTCTAGACATGTGAAATGCATGAACTAGTGCAAAAAAGTGTAACAAAATTGATTTGATTTTTTTTTAGTACTTTTCAGTTTTTCTTAGTTTTCACATAAGGTCCGGGGTCAGGACAAAAGACAGATTTTTGACAAATTTCAAAATCTGTCAGATATTGTCCAAATCATTTTTTATTTCACGTCTAGACATGTGAAATGCATGAACTAGTGCAAAAAAGTGTAACAAAATTGATTTGATTTTTTTTTAGTACTTTTCAGTTTTTCTTAGTTTTCACATAAGGTCCGGGGTCAGGACAAAAGACAGATTTTTGACAAATTTCAAAATATGTCAGATATTGTCCAAATCATTTTTTATTTCACTTCTAGACATGTGAAATGCATGAACTAGGGCAAAAAAGTGTAAAAAAATTGGTTTGATTTTTTTTAGTACCTTGCAGTTTTTCTTAGTTTTCACATAAGGTCCGGGGTCAGGACAAAATATAGATTTTTGACAAATTTCAAAATCTGTCAGATATTGTCTAAATCATTTTTTATTTCATTTCTAGACATGTGAAATGCATGAACTAGGGCAAGAAAGTGTGAAAAAATTGGTTTGATTTTTTTTTAGTACCTTGCAGTTTTTCTTAGTTTTCACATAAGGTCCGGGGTCAGGACAAAAGACAGATTTTTGACAAATTTCAAAATATGACAGATATTGTCCAAATCATTTATTATTTCACTTATAGACATGTGAAATGCATGAACTAGGGCAAAAAAGTGTAAAAAAATTGGTTTGATTTTTTTTAGTACCTTGCAGTTTTTCTTAGTTTTCACATAAGGTCCGGGGTCAGGACAAAAGACAGATTTTTGACAAATTTCAAAATATGTCAGATATTGTCCAAATCATTTTTTATTTCATTTCTAGACATGTGAAATGCATGAACTAGGGCAAAAAAAGTGAATAAAAATTGGTCTGATTTTTTTTAGTACTTTTCAGTTTTTCTTAGTTTTCACATAAGGTCCTGGGTCAGGACAAAAGACAGATTTCTGACAAATTTCAAAATCTGTCAGATATTGTCCAAATCATTTTTTATTTCATTTCTAGACATGTGAAATGCATGAACCAGGGCAAAAAAGTGTAAAAAAATTGGTTTGATTTTTTTTAGTACCTTTCAGTTTTTCTTAGTTTTCACATAAGGTCCGGGGTCAGGACAAAAGACAGATTTTTGACAAATTTCAAAATCTGTCAGATATTGTCCAAATCATTTTTTATTTCATTTCTAGACATGTGAAATGCACGAACTAGGGCAAAAAAAGTGAAAAAAAATTGGTCTGATTTTTTTTAGTACTTTTCAGTTTTTCTTAGTTTTCACGTAAGGTCCGGGGTCAGGAAAAAAGACAGATTTTTGACAAATTTCAAAATCTGTCAGATATTGTCCAAATGATTTTTTATTTCACTTCTAGACATGTGAAATGCATGAACTAGGGCAAAAAAGTGTAAAAAAATTGGTTTGATTTTTTTTAGTTCCTTGCAGTTTTTCCTTAGTTTTCACATAAGGTCCGGGGTCAGGACAAAAGACAGAATTTTGACAAATTTCAAAATATGTCAGATATTGTCCAAATCATTTTTTATTTCACTTATAGACATGTGAAATGCATGAACTAGGGCAAAAAAGTGTAAAAAAATTGGTTTGATTTTTTTTAGTACCTTTCAGTTTTTTTTAGTTTTCACATAAGGTCCGGGGTCAGGACAAAAGACAGATTTTTGACAAATTTCAAAATCTTTCAGATATTGTCCAAATCATTTTTTATTTCATTTCTAGACATGTGAAATGCATGAACTAGGGCAAGAAAGTGTGAAAAAATTGGTTTGATTTTTTTTTAGTACCTTGCAGTTTTTCTTAGTTTTCACATAAGGTCCGGGGTCAGGACAAAAGACAGATTTTTGACAAATTTCAAAATCTGTCAGATATTGTCCAAATCATTTTTTATTTCACGTCTAGACATGTGAAATGCATGAACTAGTGCAAAAAAGTGTAACAAAATTGATTTGATTTTTTTTTAGTACTTTTCAGTTTTTCTTAGTTTTCACATAAGGTCCGGGGTCAGGACAAAAGACAGATTTTTGACAAATTTCAAAATATGTCAGATATTGTCCAAATCATTTTTTATTTCACGTCTAGACATGTGAAATGCATGAACTAGTGCAAAAAAGTGTAACAAAATTGATTTGATTTTTTTTTAGTACTTTTCAGTTTTTCTTAGTTTTCACATAAGGTCCGGGGTCAGGACAAAAGACAGATTTTTGACAAATTTCAAAATCTGTCAGATATTGTCTAAATCATTTTTTATTTCATTTCTAGACATGTGAAATGCATGAACTAGGGCAAGAAAGTGTGAAAAAATTGGTTTGATTTTTTTTTAGTACCTTGCAGTTTTTCTTAGTTTTCACATAAGGTCCGGGGTCAGGACAAAAGACAGATTTTTGACAAATTTCAAAATATGACAGATATTGTCCAAATCATTTATTATTTCACTTATAGACATGTGAAATGCATGAACTAGGGCAAAAAAGTGTAAAAAAATTGGTTTGATTTTTTTTAGTACCTTGCAGTTTTTCTTAGTTTTCACATAAGGTCCGGGGTCAGGACAAAAGACAGATTTTTGACAAATTTCAAAATATGTCAGATATTGTCCAAATTATTTTTTATTTCACGTCTAGACATGTGAAATGCATGAACTAGTGCAAAAAAGTGTAACAAAATTGATTTGATTTTTTTTTAGTACTTTTCAGTTTTTCTTAGTTTTCACATAAGGTCCGGGGTCAGGACAAAAGACAGATTTTTGACAAATTTCAAAATCTGTCAGATATTGTCCAAATCATTTTTTATTTCACTTCTAGACATGTGAAATGCATGAACTAGGGCAAAAAAGTGTAAAAAAATTGGTTTGATTTTTTTTAGTACCTTTCAGTTTTTCTTAGTTTTCACATAAGGTCCGGGGTCAGGACAAAAGACAGATTTTTGACAAATTTCAAAATCTGTCAGATATTGTCCAAATCATTTTTTATTTCACGTCTAGACATGTGAAATGCATGAACTAGTGCAAAAAAGTGTAACAAAATTGATTTGATTTTTTTTTAGTACTTTTCAGTTTTTCTTAGTTTTCACATAAGGTCCGGGGTCAGGACAAAAGACAGATTTTTGACAAATTTCAAAATATGTCAGATATTGTCCAAATCATTTTTTATTTCACTTCTAGACATGTGAAATGCATGAACTAGGGCAAAAAAGTGTAAAAAAATTGGTTTGATTTTTTTTAGTACCTTGCAGTTTTTCTTAGTTTTCACATAAGGTCCGGGGTCAGGACAAAATATAGATTTTTGACAAATTTCAAAATCTGTCAGATATTGTCTAAATCATTTTTTATTTCATTTCTAGACATGTGAAATGCATGAACTAGGGCAAGAAAGTGTGAAAAAATTGGTTTGATTTTTTTTTAGTACCTTGCAGTTTTTCTTAGTTTTCACATAAGGTCCGGGGTCAGGACAAAAGACAGATTTTTGACAAATTTCAAAATCTGTCAGATATTGTCCAAATCATTTTTTATTTCACGTCTAGACATGTGAAATGCATGAACTAGTGCAAAAAAGTGTAACAAAATTGATTTGATTTTTTTTTAGTACTTTTCAGTTTTTCTTAGTTTTCACATAAGGTCCGGGGTCAGGACAAAAGACAGATTTTTGACAAATTTCAAAATATGTCAGATATTGTCCAAATCATTTTTTATTTCACGTCTAGACATGTGAAATGCATGAACTAGTGCAAAAAAGTGTAACAAAATTGATTTGATTTTTTTTTAGTACTTTTCAGTTTTTCTTAGTTTTCACATAAGGTCCGGGGTCAGGACAAAAGACAGATTTTTGACAAATTTCAAAATCTGTCAGATATTGTCTAAATCATTTTTTATTTCATTTCTAGACATGTGAAATGCATGAACTAGGGCAAGAAAGTGTGAAAAAATTGGTTTGATTTTTTTTTAGTACCTTGCAGTTTTTCTTAGTTTTCACATAAGGTCCGGGGTCAGGACAAAAGACAGATTTTTGACAAATTTCAAAATATGACAGATATTGTCCAAATCATTTATTATTTCACTTATAGACATGTGAAATGCATGAACTAGGGCAAAAAAGTGTAAAAAAATTGGTTTGATTTTTTTTAGTACCTTGCAGTTTTTCTTAGTTTTCACATAAGGTCCGGGGTCAGGACAAAAGACAGATTTTTGACAAATTTCAAAATATGTCAGATATTGTCCAAATTATTTTTTATTTCACGTCTAGACATGTGAAATGCATGAACTAGTGCAAAAAAGTGTAACAAAATTGATTTGATTTTTTTTTAGTACTTTTCAGTTTTTCTTAGTTTTCACATAAGGTCCGGGGTCAGGACAAAAGACAGATTTTTGACAAATTTCAAAATCTGTCAGATATTGTCCAAATCATTTTTTATTTCACTTCTAGACATGTGAAATGCATGAACTAGGGCAAAAAAGTGTAAAAAAATTGGTTTGATTTTTTTTAGTACCTTTCAGTTTTTCTTAGTTTTCACATAAGGTCCGGGGTCAGGACAAAAGACAGATTTTTGACAAATTTCAAAATCTGTCAGATATTGTCCAAATCATTTTTTATTTCACGTCTAGACATGTGAAATGCATGAACTAGTGCAAAAAAGTGTAACAAAATTGATTTGATTTTTTTTTAGTACTTTTCAGTTTTTCTTAGTTTTCACATAAGGTCCGGGGTCAGGACAAAAGACAGATTTTTGACAAATTTCAAAATATGTCAGATATTGTCCAAATCATTTTTTATTTCACTTCTAGACATGTGAAATGCATGAACTAGGGCAAAAAAGTGTAAAAAAATTGGTTTGATTTTTTTTAGTACCTTGCAGTTTTTCTTAGTTTTCACATAAGGTCCGGGGTCAGGACAAAATATAGATTTTTGACAAATTTCAAAATCTGTCAGATATTGTCTAAATCATTTTTTATTTCATTTCTAGACATGTGAAATGCATGAACTAGGGCAAGAAAGTGTGAAAAAATTGGTTTGATTTTTTTTTAGTACCTTGCAGTTTTTCTTAGTTTTCACATAAGGTCCGGGGTCAGGACAAAAGACAGATTTTTGACAAATTTCAAAATATGACAGATATTGTCCAAATCATTTATTATTTCACTTATAGACATGTGAAATGCATGAACTAGGGCAAAAAAGTGTAAAAAAATTGGTTTGATTTTTTTTAGTACCTTGCAGTTTTTCTTAGTTTTCACATAAGGTCCGGGGTCAGGACAAAAGACAGATTTTTGACAAATTTCAAAATATGTCAGATATTGTCCAAATCATTTTTTATTTCATTTCTAGACATGTGAAATGCATGAATAAGGGCAAAAAAAGTGAATAAAAATTGGTCTGATTTTTTTTAGTACTTTTCAGTTTTTCTTAGTTTTCACATAAGGTCCGGGGTCAGGACAAAAGACAGATTTCTGACAAATTTCAAAATCTGTCAGATATTGTCCAAATCATTTTTTATTTCATTTCTAGACATGTGAAATGCATGAACCAGGGCAAAAAAGTGTAAAAAAATTGGTTTGATTTTTTTTAGTACCTTTCAGTTTTTCTTAGTTTTCACATAAGGTCCGGGGTCAGGACAAAAGACAGATTTTTGACAAATTTCAAAATCTGTCAGATATTGTCCAAATCATTTTTTATTTCATTTCTAGACATGTGAAATGCACGAACTAGGGCAAAAAAAGTGAAAAAAAATTGGTCTGATTTTTTTTAGTACTTTTCAGTTTTTCTTAGTTTTCACGTAAGGTCCGGGGTCAGGAAAAAAGACAGATTTTTGACAAATTTCAAAATCTGTCAGATATTGTCCAAATGATTTTTTATTTCACTTCTAGACATGTGAAATGCATGAACTAGGGCAAAAAAGTGTAAAAAAATTGGTTTGATTTTTTTTAGTACCTTTCAGTTTTTCTTAGTTTTCACATAAGGTCCGGGGTCAGGACAAAAGACAGATTTTTTACAAATTTCCAAATATGTCAGATATTTTCCAAATCATTTTTTATTTCACTTCTAGACATGTGAAATGCATGAACTAGGGCAAAAAAGTGTAAAAAAATTGGTTTGATTTTTTTTAGTTCCTTGCAGTTTTTCCTTAGTTTTCACATAAGGTCCGGGGTCAGGACAAAAGACAGATTTTTGACAAATTTCAAAATATGTCAGATATTGTCCAAATTATTTTTTATTTCACGTCTAGACATGTGAAATGCATGAACTAGTGCAAAAAAAGTGTAACAAAATTGGTTTGATTTTTTTTTAGTACTTTTCAGTTTTTCTTAGTTTTCACATAAGGTCCGGGGTCAGGACAAAAGACAGAATTTTGACAAATTTCAAAATATGTCAGATATTGTCCAAATCATTTTTTATTTCACGTCTAGACATGTGAAATGCATGAACTAGTGCAAAAAAGTGTAACAAAATTGATTTGATTTTTTTTTTGTACTTTTCAGTTTTTCTTAGTTTTCACATAAGGTCCGGGGTCAGGACAAAAGACAGATTTTTGACAAATTTCAAAATCTGTCAGATATTGTCTAAATCATTTTTTATTTCATTTCTAGACATGTGAAATGCATGAACTAGGGCAAGAAAGTGTGAAAAAATTGGTTTGATTTTTTTTTAGTACCTTGCAGTTTTTCTTAGTTTTCACATAAGGTCCGGGGTCAGGACAAAAGACAGATTTTTGACAAATTTCAAAATATGACAGATATTGTCCAAATCATTTATTATTTCACTTATAGACATGTGAAATGCATGAACTAGGGCAAAAAAGTGTAAAAAAATTGGTTTGATTTTTTTTAGTACCTTGCAGTTTTTCTTAGTTTTCACATAAGGTCCGGGGTCAGGACAAAAGACAGATTTTTGACAAATTTCAAAATATGTCAGATATTGTCCAAATTATTTTTTATTTCACGTCTAGACATGTGAAATGCATGAACTAGTGCAAAAAAGTGTAACAAAATTGATTTGATTTTTTTTTAGTACTTTTCAGTTTTTCTTAGTTTTCACATAAGGTCCGGGGTCAGGACAAAAGACAGATTTTTGACAAATTTCAAAATCTGTCAGATATTGTCCAAATCATTTTTTATTTCACTTCTAGACATGTGAAATGCATGAACTAGGGCAAAAAAGTGTAAAAAAATTGGTTTGATTTTTTTTAGTACCTTTCAGTTTTTCTTAGTTTTCACATAAGGTCCGGGGTCAGGACAAAATATAGATTTTTGACAAATTTCAAAATCTGTCAGATATTGTCTAAATCATTTTTTATTTCATTTCTAGACATGTGAAATGCATGAACTAGGGCAAGAAAGTGTGAAAAAATTGGTTTGATTTTTTTTTAGTACCTTGCAGTTTTTCTTAGTTTTCACATAAGGTCCGGGGTCAGGACAAAAGACAGATTTTTGACAAATTTCAAAATATGTCAGATATTGTCCAAATCATTTATTATTTCATTTCTAGACATGTGAAATGCACGAACTAGGGCAAAAAAAGTGAAAAAAAATTGGTCTGATTTTTTTTAGTACTTTTCAGTTTTTCTTAGTTTTCACATAAGGTCCGGGGTCAGGACAAAAGACAGATTTCTGACAAATTTCAAAATCTGTCAGATATTGTCCAAATCATTTTTTATCTAATTTCTAGACATGTGAAATGCATGAACCAGGGCAAAAAAGTGTAAAAAAATTGGTTTGATTTTTTTTAGTACCTTTCAGTTTTTCTTAGTTTTCACATAAGGTCCGGGGTCAGGACAAAAGACAGATTTTTGACAAATTTCAAAATATGTCAGATATTGTCCAAATCATTTATTATTTCACTTATAGACATGTGAAATGCATGAACTAGGGCAAAAAAGTGTAAAAAAATTGGTTTGATTTTTTTTAGTACCTTGCAGTTTTTCTTAGTTTTCACATAAGGTCCGGGGTCAGGACAAAAGACAGATTTTTGACAAATTTCAAAATATGTCAGATATTGTCCAAATCATTTTTTATTTCATTTCTAGACATGTGAAATGCATGAACTAGGGCAAGAAAGTGTGAAAAAATTGGTTTGATTTTTTTTTAGTACCTTGCAGTTTTTCTTAGTTTTCACATAAGGTCCGGGGTCAGGATAAAAGACAGATTTTTGACAAATTTCAAAATATGTCAGATATTGTCCAAATCATTTTTTATTTCACGTCTAGACATGTGAAATGCATGAACTAGTGCAAAAAAGTGTAACAAAATTGATTTGATTTTTTTTTAGTACTTTTCAGTTTTTCTTAGTTTTCACATAAGGTCCGGGGTCAGGACAAAAGACAGATTTTTGACAAATTTCAAAATCTGTCAGATATTGTCCAAATCATTTTTTATTTCACGTCTAGACATGTGAAATGCATGAACTAGTGCAAAAAAGTGTAACAAAATTGATTTGATTTTTTTTAGTACTTTTCAGTTTTTCTTAGTTTTCACATAAGGTCCGGGGTCAGGACAAAAGACAGATTTTTGACAAATTTCAAAATATGTCAGATATTGTCCAAATTATTTTTTATTTCACGTCTAGACATGTGAAATGCATGAACTAGTGCAAAAAAAGTGTAACAAAATTGGTTTGATTTTTTTTTAGTACTTTTCAGTTTTTCTTAGTTTTCACATAAGGTCCGGGGTCAGGACAAAAGACAGAATTTTGACAAATTTCAAAATATGTCAGATATTGTCCAAATAATTTTTTATTTCACGTCTAGACATGTGAAATGCATGAACTAGTGCAAAAAAGTGTAACAAAATTGATTTGATTTTTTTTTAGTACTTTTCAGTTTTTCTTAGTTTTCACATAAGGTCCGGGGTCAGGACAAAAGACAGATTTTTGACAAATTTCAAAATCTGTCAGATATTGTCCAAATCATTTTTTATTTCACTTCTAGACATGTGAAATGCATGAACTAGTGCAAAAAAGTGTAACAAAATTGATTTGATTTTTTTTTAGTACTTTTCAGTTTTTCTTAGTTTTCACATAAGGTCCGGGGTCAGGACAAAAGACAGATTTTTGACAAATTTCAAAATCTGTCAGATATTGTCCAAATCATTTTTTATTTCACTTCTAGACATGTGAAATGCATGAACTAGGGCAAAAAAGTGTAAAAAAATTGGTTTGATTTTTTTTAGTACCTTTCAGTTTTTCTTAGTTTTCACATAAGGTCCGGGGTCAGGACAAAATATAGATTTTTGACAAATTTCAAAATCTGTCAGATATTGTCTAAATCATTTTTTATTTCATTTCTAGACATGTGAAATGCATGAACTAGGGCAAGAAAGTGTGAAAAAATTGGTTTGATTTTTTTTTAGTACCTTGCAGTTTTTCTTAGTTTTCACATAAGGTCCGGGGTCAGGACAAAAGACAGATTTTTGACAAATTTCAAAATATGACAGATATTGTCCAAATCATTTATTATTTCACTTATAGACATGTGAAATGCATGAACTAGGGCAAAAAAGTGTAAAAAAATTGGTTTGATTTTTTTTAGTACCTTGCAGTTTTTCTTAGTTTTCACATAAGGTCCGGGGTCAGGACAAAAGACAGATTTTTGACAAATTTCAAAATATGTCAGATATTGTCCAAATTATTTTTTATTTCATTTCTAGACATGTGAAATGCATGAACTAGGGCAAAAAAGTGTAAAAAAATTGGTTTGATTTTTTTTAGTTCCTAGCAGTTTTTCTTAGTTTTCACATAAGGTCCGGGGTCAGGACAAAAGACAGATTTTTTACAAATTTCAAAATCTCTCAGATATTGTCCAAATTATTTTTTATTTCACTTCTAGACATGTGAAATGCATGAACTAGGGCAAAAAAAGTGAAAAAAAATTGGTCTGATTTTTTTTAGTACTTTTCAGTTTTTCTTAGTTTTTACATAAGGTCCGGGGTCAGGACAAAAGACAGATTTTTTACAAATTTCAAAATATGTCAGATATTGTCCAAATTATTTTTTATTTCACGTCTAGACATGTGAAATGCATGAACTAGTGCAAAAAAGTGTAACAAAATTGATTTGATTTTTTTTTAGTACTTTTCAGTTTTTCTTAGTTTTCACATAAGGTCCGGGGTCAGGACAAAAGACAGAATTTTGACAAATTTCAAAATATGTCAGATATTGTCCAAATCATTTTTTATTTCACTTATAGACATGTGAAATGCATGAACTAGGGCAAAAAAGTGTAAAAAAATTGGTTTGATTTTTTTTAGTACCTTTCAGTTTTTTTTAGTTTTCACATAAGGTCCGGGGTCAGGACAAAAGACAGATTTTTGACAAATTTCAAAATCTGTCAGATATTGTCCAAATCATTTTTTATTTCATTTCTAGACATGTGAAATGCATGAACTAGGGCAAAAAAAGTGAATAAAAATTGGTCTGATTTTTTTTAGTACTTTTCAGTTTTTCTTAGTTTTCACATAAGGTCCGGGGTCAGGACAAAAGACAGATTTTTGACAAATTTCAAAATCTGTCAGATATTGTCCAAATCATTTTTTATTTCACGTCTAGACATGTGAAATGCATGAACTAGTGCAAAAAAGTGTAACAAAATTGATTTGATTTTTTTTTAGTACTTTTCAGTTTTTCTTAGTTTTCACATAAGGTCCGGGGTCAGGACAAAAGACAGATTTTTGACAAATTTCAAAATATGTCAGATATTGTCCAAATCATTTTTTATTTCACGTCTAGACATGTGAAATGCATGAACTAGTGCAAAAAAGTGTAACAAAATTGATTTGATTTTTTTTTAGTACTTTTCAGTTTTTCTTAGTTTTCACATAAGGTCCGGGGTCAGGACAAAAGACAGATTTTTGACAAATTTCAAAATCTGTCAGATATTGTCCAAATCATTTTTTATTTCACTTATAGACATGTGAAATGCATGAACTAGGGCAAAAAAGTGTAAAAAAATTGGTTTGATTTTTTTTAGTACCTTGCAGTTTTTCTTAGTTTTCACATAAGGTCCGGGGTCAGGACAAAAGACAGATTTTTGACAAATTTCAAAATATGTCAGATATTGTCCAAATTATTTTTTATTTCATTTCTAGACATGTGAAATGCATGAACTAGGGCAAAAAAGTGTAAAAAAATTGGTTTGATTTTTTTTAGTTCCTAGCAGTTTTTCTTAGTTTTCACATAAGGTCCGGGGTCAGGACAAAAGACAGATTTTTTACAAATTTCAAAATCTCTCAGATATTGTCCAAATTATTTTTTATTTCACTTCTAGACATGTGAAATGCATGAACTAGGGCAAAAAAAGTGAAAAAAAATTGGTCTGATTTTTTTTAGTACTTTTCAGTTTTTCTTAGTTTTTACATAAGGTCCGGGGTCAGGACAAAAGACAGATTTTTTACAAATTTCAAAATATGTCAGATATTGTCCAAATTATTTTTTATTTCACGTCTAGACATGTGAAATGCATGAACTAGTGCAAAAAAGTGTAACAAAATTGATTTGATTTTTTTTTAGTACTTTTCAGTTTTTCTTAGTTTTCACATAAGGTCCGGGGTCAGGACAAAAGACAGAATTTTGACAAATTTCAAAATATGTCAGATATTGTCCAAATCATTTTTTATTTCACTTATAGACATGTGAAATGCATGAACTAGGGCAAAAAAGTGTAAAAAAATTGGTTTGATTTTTTTTAGTACCTTTCAGTTTTTTTTAGTTTTCACATAAGGTCCGGGGTCAGGACAAAAGACAGATTTTTGACAAATTTCAAAATCTGTCAGATATTGTCCAAATCATTTTTTATTTCATTTCTAGACATGTGAAATGCATGAACTAGGGCAAAAAAAGTGAATAAAAATTGGTCTGATTTTTTTTAGTACTTTTCAGTTTTTCTTAGTTTTCACATAAGGTCCGGGGTCAGGACAAAAGACAGATTTTTGACAAATTTCAAAATCTGTCAGATATTGTCCAAATCATTTTTTATTTCACGTCTAGACATGTGAAATGCATGAACTAGTGCAAAAAAGTGTAACAAAATTGATTTGATTTTTTTTTAGTACTTTTCAGTTTTTCTTAGTTTTCACATAAGGTCCGGGGTCAGGACAAAAGACAGATTTTTGACATATTTCAAAATATGTCAGATATTGTCCAAATTATTTTTTATTTCACGTCTAGACATGTGAAATGCATGAACTAGTGCAAAAAAAGTGTAACAAAATTGGTTTGATTTTTTTTTAGTACTTTTCAGTTTTTCTTAGTTTTCACATAAGGTCCGGGGTCAGGACAAAAGACAGAATTTTGACAAATTTCAAAATATGTCAGATATTGTCCAAATCATTTTTTATTTCACGTCTAGACATGTGAAATGCATGAACTAGTGCAAAAAAGTGTAACAAAATTGATTTGATTTTTTTTTAGTACTTTTCAGTTTTTCTTAGTTTTCACATAAGGTCCGGGGTCAGGACAAAAGACAGATTTTTGACAAATTTCAAAATCTGTCAGATATTGTCCAAATCATTTTTTATTTCACTTCTAGACATGTGAAATGCATGAACTAGGGCAAAAAAGTGTAAAAAAATTGGTTTGATTTTTTTTAGTACCTTGCAGTTTTTCTTAGTTTTCACATAAGGTCCGGGGTCAGGACAAAATATAGATTTTTGACAAATTTCAAAATCTGTCAGATATTGTCTAAATCATTTTTTATTTCATTTCTAGACATGTGAAATGCATGAACTAGGGCAAGAAAGTGTGAAAAAATTGGTTTGATTTTTTTTTAGTACCTTGCAGTTTTTCTTAGTTTTCACATAAGGTCCGGGGTCAGGACAAAAGACAGATTTTTGACAAATTTCAAAATATGTCAGATATTGTCCAAATTATTTTTTATTTCACGTCTAGACATGTGAAATGCATGAACTAGTGCAAAAAAGTGTAACAAAATTGATTTGATTTTTTTTTAGTACTTTTCAGTTTTTCTTAGTTTTCACATAAGGTCCGGGGTCAGGACAAAAGACAGATTTTTGACAAATTTCAAAATCTGTCAGATATTGTCCAAATCATTTTTTATTTCACTTCTAGACATGTGAAATGCATGAACTAGGGCAAAAAAGTGTAAAAAAATTGGTTTGATTTTTTTTAGTACCTTTCAGTTTTTCTTAGTTTTCACATAAGGTCCGGGGTCAGGACAAAATATAGATTTTTGACAAATTTCAAAATCTGTCAGATATTGTCTAAATCATTTTTTATTTCATTTCTAGACATGTGAAATGCATGAACTAGGGCAAGAAAGTGTGAAAAAATTGGTTTGATTTTTTTTTAGTACCTTGCAGTTTTTCTTAGTTTTCACATAAGGTCCGGGGTCAGGACAAAAGACAGATTTTTGACAAATTTCAAAATATGACAGATATTGTCCAAATCATTTATTATTTCACTTATAGACATGTGAAATGCATGAACTAGGGCAAAAAAGTGTAAAAAAATTGGTTTGATTTTTTTTAGTACCTTGCAGTTTTTCTTAGTTTTCACATAAGGTCCGGGGTCAGGACAAAAGACAGATTTTTGACAAATTTCAAAATCTGTCAGATATTGTCCAAATCATTTTTTATTTCACGTCTAGACATGTGAAATGCATGAACTAGTGCAAAAAAGTGTAACAAAATTGATTTGATTTTTTTTTAGTACTTTTCAGTTTTTCTTAGTTTTCACATAAGGTCCGGGGTCAGGACAAAAGACAGATTTTTGACAAATTTCAAAATATGTCATATATTGTCCAAATCATTTTTTATTTCACGTCTAGACATGTGAAATGCATGAACTAGTGCAAAAAAGTGTAACAAAATTGATTTGATTTTTTTTTAGTACTTTTCAGTTTTTCTTAGTTTTCACATAAGGTCCGGGGTCAGGACAAAAGACAGATTTTTGACAAATTTCAAAATCTGTCAGATATTGTCCAAATCATTTTTTATTTCACTTATAGACATGTGAAATGCATGAACTAGGGCAAAAAAGTGTAAAAAAATTGGTTTGATTTTTTTTAGTACCTTGCAGTTTTTCTTAGTTTTCACATAAGGTCCGGGGTCAGGACAAAAGACAGATTTTTGACAAATTTCAAAATATGTCAGATATTGTCCAAATTATTTTTTATTTCATTTCTAGACATGTGAAATGCATGAACTAGGGCAAAAAAGTGTAAAAAAATTGGTTTGATTTTTTTTAGTTCCTAGCAGTTTTTCTTAGTTTTCACATAAGGTCCGGGGTCAGGACAAAAGACAGATTTTTTACAAATTTCAAAATCTCTCAGATATTGTCCAAATTATTTTTTATTTCACTTCTAGACATGTGAAATGCATGAACTAGGGCAAAAAAAGTGAAAAAAAATTGGTCTGATTTTTTTTAGTACTTTTCAGTTTTTCTTAGTTTTTACATAAGGTCCGGGGTCAGGACAAAAGACAGATTTTTTACAAATTTCAAAATATGTCAGATATTGTCCAAATTATTTTTTATTTCACGTCTAGACATGTGAAATGCATGAACTAGTGCAAAAAAGTGTAACAAAATTGATTTGATTTTTTTTTAGTACTTTTCAGTTTTTCTTAGTTTTCACATAAGGTCCGGGGTCAGGACAAAAGACAGAATTTTGACAAATTTCAAAATATGTCAGATATTGTCCAAATCATTTTTTATTTCACTTATAGACATGTGAAATGCATGAACTAGGGCAAAAAAGTGTAAAAAAATTGGTTTGATTTTTTTTAGTACCTTTCAGTTTTTTTTAGTTTTCACATAAGGTCCGGGGTCAGGACAAAAGACAGATTTTTGACAAATTTCAAAATCTGTCAGATATTGTCCAAATCATTTTTTATTTCATTTCTAGACATGTGAAATGCATGAACTAGGGCAAAAAAAGTGAATAAAAATTGGTCTGATTTTTTTTAGTACTTTTCAGTTTTTCTTAGTTTTCACATAAGGTCCGGGGTCAGGACAAAAGACAGATTTTTGACAAATTTCAAAATCTGTCAGATATTGTCCAAATCATTTTTTATTTCACGTCTAGACATGTGAAATGCATGAACTAGTGCAAAAAAAGTGTAACAAAATTGGTTTGATTTTTTTTTAGTACTTTTCAGTTTTTCTTAGTTTTCACATAAGGTCCGGGGTCAGGACAAAAGACAGAATTTTGACAAATTTCAAAATATGTCAGATATTGTCCAAATCATTTTTTATTTCACGTCTAGACATGTGAAATGCATGAACTAGTGCAAAAAAGTGTAACAAAATTGATTTGATTTTTTTTTAGTACTTTTCAGTTTTTCTTAGTTTTCACATAAGGTCCGGGGTCAGGACAAAAGACAGATTTTTGACAAATTTCAAAATCTGTCAGATATTGTCCAAATCATTTTTTATTTCACTTCTAGACATGTGAAATGCATGAACTAGGGCAAAAAAGTGTAAAAAAATTGGTTTGATTTTTTTTAGTACCTTGCAGTTTTTCTTAGTTTTCACATAAGGTCCGGGGTCAGGACAAAATATAGATTTTTGACAAATTTCAAAATCTGTCAGATATTGTCTAAATCATTTTTTATTTCATTTCTAGACATGTGAAATGCATGAACTAGGGCAAGAAAGTGTGAAAAAATTGGTTTGATTTTTTTTTAGTACCTTGCAGTTTTTCTTAGTTTTCACATAAGGTCCGGGGTCAGGACAAAAGACAGATTTTTGACAAATTTCAAAATATGTCAGATATTGTCCAAATTATTTTTTATTTCACGTCTAGACATGTGAAATGCATGAACTAGTGCAAAAAAGTGTAACAAAATTGATTTGATTTTTTTTTAGTACTTTTCAGTTTTTCTTAGTTTTCACATAAGGTCCGGGGTCAGGACAAAAGACAGATTATTGACAAATTTCAAAATCTGTCAGATATTGTCCAAATCATTTTTTATTTCACTTCTAGACATGTGAAATGCATGAACTAGGGCAAAAAAGTGTAAAAAAATTGGTTTGATTTTTTTTAGTACCTTTCAGTTTTTCTTAGTTTTCACATAAGGTCCGGGGTCAGGACAAAATATAGATTTTTGACAAATTTCAAAATCTGTCAGATATTGTCTAAATCATTTTTTATTTCATTTCTAGACATGTGAAATGCATGAACTAGGGCAAGAAAGTGTGAAAAAATTGGTTTGATTTTTTTTTAGTACCTTGCAGTTTTTCTTAGTTTTCACATAAGGTCCGGGGTCAGGACAAAAGACAGATTTTTGACAAATTTCAAAATATGACAGATATTGTCCAAATCATTTATTATTTCACTTATAGACATGTGAAATGCATGAACTAGGGCAAAAAAGTGTAAAAAAATTGGTTTGATTTTTTTTAGTACCTTGCAGTTTTTCTTAGTTTTCACATAAGGTCCGGGGTCAGGACAAAAGACAGATTTTTGACAAATTTCAAAATATGTCAGATATTGTCCAAATTATTTTTTATTTCATTTCTAGACATGTGAAATGCATGAACTAGGGCAAAAAAGTGTAAAAAAATTGGTTTGATTTTTTTTAGTTCCTAGCAGTTTTTCTTAGTTTTCACATAAGGTCCGGGGTCAGGACAAAAGACAGATTTTTTACAAATTTCAAAATCTCTCAGATATTGTCCAAATTATTTTTTATTTCACTTCTAGACATGTGAAATGCATGAACTAGGGCAAAAAAAGTGAAAAAAAATTGGTCTGATTTTTTTTAGTACTTTTCAGTTTTTCTTAGTTTTTACATAAGGTCCGGGGTCAGGACAAAAGACAGATTTTTTACAAATTTCAAAATATGTCAGATATTGTCCAAATTATTTTTTATTTCATTTCTAGACATGTGAAATGCATGAACTAGGGCAAGAAAGTGTGAAAAAATTGGTTTGATTTTTTTTTAGTACCTTGCAGTTTTTCTTAGTTTTCACATAAGGTCCGGGGTCAGGACAAAAGACAGATTTTTGACAAATTTCAAAATATGACAGATATTGTCCAAATCATTTATTATTTCACTTATAGACATGTGAAATGCATGAACTAGGGCAAAAAAGTGTAAAAAAATTGGTTTGATTTTTTTTAGTACCTTGCAGTTTTTCTTAGTTTTCACATAAGGTCCGGGGTCAGGACAAAAGACAGATTTTTGACAAATTTCAAAATATGTCAGATATTGTCCAAATTATTTTTTATTTCACGTCTAGACATGTGAAATGCATGAACTAGTGCAAAAAAGTGTAACAAAATTGATTTGATTTTTTTTTAGTACTTTTCAGTTTTTCTTAGTTTTCACATAAGGTCCGGGGTCAGGACAAAAGACAGATTTTTGACAAATTTCAAAATCTGTCAGATATTGTCCAAATCATTTTTTATTTCATTTCTAGACATGTGAAATGCACGAACTAGGGCAAAAAAAGTGAAAAAAAATTGGTCTGATTTTTTTTAGTACTTTTCAGTTTTTCTTAGTTTTCACGTAAGGTCCGGGGTCAGGAAAAAAGACAGATTTTTGACAAATTTCAAAATCTGTCAGATATTGTCCAAATGATTTTTTATTTCACTTCTAGACATGTGAAATGCATGAACTAGGGCAAAAAAGTGTAAAAAAATTGGTTTGATTTTTTTTAGTACCTTTCAGTTTTTCTTAGTTTTCACATAAGGTCCGGGGTCAGGACAAAAGACAGATTTTTTACAAATTTCCAAATATGTCAGATATTTTCCAAATCATTTTTTATTTCACTTCTAGACATGTGAAATGCATGAACTAGGGCAAAAAAGTGTAAAAAAATTGGTTTGATTTTTTTTAGTTCCTTGCAGTTTTTCCTTAGTTTTCACATAAGGTCCGGGGTCAGGACAAAAGACAGAATTTTGACAAATTTCAAAATATGTCAGATATTGTCCAAATCATTTTTTATTTCACTTATAGACATGTGAAATGCATGAACTAGGGCAAAAAAGTGTAAAAAAATTGGTTTGATTTTTTTTAGTACCTTTCAGTTTTTTTTAGTTTTCACATAAGGTCCGGGGTCAGGACAAAAGACAGATTTTTGACAAATTTCAAAATCTTTCAGATATTGTCCAAATCATTTTTTATTTCATTTCTAGACATGTGAAATGCATGAACTAGGGCAAGAAAGTGTGAAAAAATTGGTTTGATTTTTTTTTAGTACCTTGCAGTTTTTCTTAGTTTTCACATAAGGTCCGGGGTCAGGATAAAAGACAGATTTTTGACAAATTTCATAATATGTCAGATATTGTCCAAATTATTTTTTATTTCACTTCTAGACATGTGAAATGCATGAACTAGTGCAAAAAAGTGTAACAAAATTGATTTGATTTTTTTTTAGTACTTTTCAGTTTTTCTTAGTTTTCACATAAGGTCCGGGGTCAGGACAAAAGACAGATTTTTGACAAATTTCAAAATATGTCAGATATTGTCCAAATTATTTTTTATTTCATTTCTAGACATGTGAAATGCATGAACTAGGGCAAAAAAGTGTAAAAAAATTGGTTTGATTTTTTTTAGTTCCTAGCAGTTTTTCTTAGTTTTCACATAAGGTCCGGGGTCAGGACAAAAGACAGATTTTTTACAAATTTCAAAATCTCTCAGATATTGTCCAAATTATTTTTTATTTCACTTCTAGACATGTGAAATGCATGAACTAGGGCAAAAAAAGTGAAAAAAAATTGGTCTGATTTTTTTTAGTACTTTTCAGTTTTTCTTAGTTTTTACATAAGGTCCGGGGTCAGGACAAAAGACAGATTTTTTACAAATTTCAAAATATGTCAGATATTGTCCAAATTATTTTTTATTTCATTTCTAGACATGTGAAATGCATGAACTAGGGCAAGAAAGTGTGAAAAAATTGGTTTGATTTTTTTTTAGTACCTTGCAGTTTTTCTTAGTTTTCACATAAGGTCCGGGGTCAGGACAAAAGACAGATTTTTGACAAATTTCAAAATATGACAGATATTGTCCAAATCATTTATTATTTCACTTATAGACATGTGAAATGCATGAACTAGGGCAAAAAAGTGTAAAAAAATTGGTTTGATTTTTTTTAGTACCTTGCAGTTTTTCTTAGTTTTCACATAAGGTCCGGGGTCAGGACAAAAGACAGATTTTTGACAAATTTCAAAATATGTCAGATATTGTCCAAATTATTTTTTATTTCACGTCTAGACATGTGAAATGCATGAACTAGTGCAAAAAAGTGTAACAAAATTGATTTGATTTTTTTTTAGTACTTTTCAGTTTTTCTTAGTTTTCACATAAGGTCCGGGGTCAGGACAAAAGACAGATTTTTGACAAATTTCAAAATCTGTCAGATATTGTCCAAATCATTTTTTATTTCATTTCTAGACATGTGAAATGCACGAACTAGGGCAAAAAAAGTGAAAAAAAATTGGTCTGATTTTTTTTAGTACTTTTCAGTTTTTCTTAGTTTTCACGTAAGGTCCGGGGTCAGGAAAAAAGACAGATTTTTGACAAATTTCAAAATCTGTCAGATATTGTCCAAATGATTTTTTATTTCACTTCTAGACATGTGAAATGCATGAACTAGGGCAAAAAAGTGTAAAAAAATTGGTTTGATTTTTTTTAGTACCTTTCAGTTTTTCTTAGTTTTCACATAAGGTCCGGGGTCAGGACAAAAGACAGATTTTTTACAAATTTCCAAATATGTCAGATATTTTCCAAATCATTTTTTATTTCACTTCTAGACATGTGAAATGCATGAACTAGGGCAAAAAAGTGTAAAAAAATTGGTTTGATTTTTTTTAGTTCCTTGCAGTTTTTCCTTAGTTTTCACATAAGGTCCGGGGTCAGGACAAAAGACAGAATTTTGACAAATTTCAAAATATGTCAGATATTGTCCAAATCATTTTTTATTTCACTTATAGACATGTGAAATGCATGAACTAGGGCAAAAAAGTGTAAAAAAATTGGTTTGATTTTTTTTAGTACCTTTCAGTTTTTTTTAGTTTTCACATAAGGTCCGGGGTCAGGACAAAAGACAGATTTTTGACAAATTTCAAAATCTTTCAGATATTGTCCAAATCATTTTTTATTTCATTTCTAGACATGTGAAATGCATGAACTAGGGCAAGAAAGTGTGAAAAAATTGGTTTGATTTTTTTTTAGTACCTTGCAGTTTTTCTTAGTTTTCACATAAGGTCCGGGGTCAGGATAAAAGACAGATTTTTGACAAATTTCATAATATGTCAGATATTGTCCAAATTATTTTTTATTTCACGTCTAGACATGTGAAATGCATGAACTAGTGCAAAAAAGTGTAACAAAATTGATTTGATTTTTTTTTAGTACTTTTCAGTTTTTCTTAGTTTTCACATAAGGTCCGGGGTCAGGACAAAAGACAGATTTTTGACAAATTTCAAAATCTGTCAGATATTGTCCAAATCATTTTTTATTTCACGTCTAGACATGTGAAATGCATGAACTAGTGCAAAAAAGTGTAACAAAATTGATTTGATTTTTTTTTAGTACTTTTCAGTTTTTCTTAGTTTTCACATAAGGTCCGGGGTCAGGACAAAAGACAGATTTTTGACAAATTTCAAAATCTGTCAGATATTGTCCAAATCATTTTTTATTTCACGTCTAGACATGTGAAATGCATGAACTAGTGCAAAAAAGTGTAACAAAATTGATTTGATTTTTTTTTAGTACTTTTCAGTTTTTCTTAGTTTTCACATAAGGTCCGGGGTCAGGACAAAAGACAGATTTTTGACAAATTTCAAAATATGTCAGATATTGTCCAAATTATTTTTTATTTCACGTCTAGACATGTGAAATGCATGAACTAGTGCAAAAAAAGTGTAACAAAATTGATTTGATTTTTTTTTAGTACTTTTCAGTTTTTCTTAGTTTTCACATAAGGTCCGGGGTCAGGACAAAAGACAGATTTTTGACAAATTTCAAAATCTGTCAGATATTGTCCAAATCATTTTTTATTTCACTTCTAGACATGTGAAATGCATGAACTAGGGCAAAAAAGTGTAAAAAAATTGGTTTGATTTTTTTTAGTACCTTGCAGTTTTTCTTAGTTTTCACATAAGGTCCGGGGTCAGGACAAAATATAGATTTTTGACAAATTTCAAAATCTGTCAGATATTGTCTAAATCATTTTTTATTTCATTTCTAGACATGTGAAATGCATGAACTAGGGCAAGAAAGTGTGAAAAAATTGGTTTGATTTTTTTTTAGTACCTTGCAGTTTTTCTTAGTTTTCACATAAGGTCCGGGGTCAGGACAAAAGACAGATTTTTGACAAATTTCAAAATATGACAGATATTGTCCAAATCATTTATTATTTCACTTATAGACATGTGAAATGCATGAACTAGGGCAAAAAAGTGTAAAAAAATTGGTTTGATTTTTTTTAGTACCTTGCAGTTTTTCTTAGTTTTCACATAAGGTCCGGGGTCAGGACAAAAGACAGATTTTTGACAAATTTCAAAATATGTCAGATATTGTCCAAATTATTTTTTATTTCACGTCTAGACATGTGAAATGCATGAACTAGTGCAAAAAAGTGTAACAAAATTGATTTGATTTTTTTTTAGTACTTTTCAGTTTTTCTTAGTTTTCACATAAGGTCCGGGGTCAGGACAAAAGACAGATTTTTGACAAATTTCAAAATCTGTCAGATATTGTCCAAATCATTTTTTATTTCACTTCTAGACATGTGAAATGCATGAACTAGGGCAAAAAAGTGTAAAAAAATTGGTTTGATTTTTTTTAGTACCTTTCAGTTTTTCTTAGTTTTCACATAAGGTCCGGGGTCAGGACAAAATATAGATTTTTGACAAATTTCAAAATCTGTCAGATATTGTCTAAATCATTTTTTATTTCATTTCTAGACATGTGAAATGCATGAACTAGGGCAAGAAAGTGTGAAAAAATTGGTTTGATTTTTTTTTAGTACCTTGCAGTTTTTCTTAGTTTTCACATAAGGTCCGGGGTCAGGACAAAAGACAGATTTTTGACAAATTTCAAAATATGACAGATATTGTCCAAATCATTTATTATTTCACTTATAGACATGTGAAATGCATGAACTAGGGCAAAAAAGTGTAAAAAAATTGGTTTGATTTTTTTTAGTACCTTGCAGTTTTTCTTAGTTTTCACATAAGGTCCGGGGTCAGGACAAAAGACAGATTTTTGACAAATTTCAAAATATGTCAGATATTGTCCAAATTATTTTTTATTTCATTTCTAGACATGTGAAATGCATGAACTAGGGCAAAAAAGTGTAAAAAAATTGGTTTGATTTTTTTTTAGTACCTTGCAGTTTTTCTTAGTTTTCACATAAGGTCCGGGGTCAGGACAAAAGACAGATTTTTGACAAATTTCAAAATATGTCAGATATTGTCCAAATTATTTTTTATTTCACGTCTAGACATGTGAAATGCATGAACTAGTGCAAAAAAGTGTAACAAAATTGATTTGATTTTTTTTTAGTACTTTTCAGTTTTTCTTAGTTTTCACATAAGGTCCGGGGTCAGGACAAAAGACAGATTTTTGACAAATTTCAAAATCTGTCAGATATTGTCCAAATCATTTTTTATTTCACTTCTAGACATGTGAAATGCATGAACTAGGGCAAAAAAGTGTAAAAAAATTGGTTTGATTTTTTTTAGTACCTTTCAGTTTTTCTTAGTTTTCACATAAGGTCCGGGGTCAGGACAAAATATAGATTTTTGACAAATTTCAAAATCTGTCAGATATTGTCTAAATCATTTTTTATTTCATTTCTAGACATGTGAAATGCATGAACTAGGGCAAGAAAGTGTGAAAAAATTGGTTTGATTTTTTTTTAGTACCTTGCAGTTTTTCTTAGTTTTCACATAAGGTCCGGGGTCAGGACAAAAGACAGATTTTTGACAAATTTCAAAATATGACAGATATTGTCCAAATCATTTATTATTTCACTTATAGACATGTGAAATGCATGAACTAGGGCAAAAAAGTGTAAAAAAATTGGTTTGATTTTTTTTAGTACCTTGCAGTTTTTCTTAGTTTTCACATAAGGTCCGGGGTCAGGACAAAAGACAGATTTTTGACAAATTTCAAAATATGTCAGATATTGTCCAAATTATTTTTTATTTCATTTCTAGACATGTGAAATGCATGAACTAGGGCAAAAAAGTGTAAAAAAATTGGTTTGATTTTTTTTAGTTCCTAGCAGTTTTTCTTAGTTTTCACATAAGGTCCGGGGTCAGGACAAAAGACAGATTTTTTACAAATTTCAAAATCTCTCAGATATTGTCCAAATTATTTTTTATTTCACTTCTAGACATGTGAAATGCATGAACTAGGGCAAAAAAAGTGAAAAAAAATTGGTCTGATTTTTTTTAGTACTTTTCAGTTTTTCTTAGTTTTCACATAAGGTCCGGGGTCAGGACAAAAGACAGAATTTTGACAAATTTCAAAATATGTCAGATATTGTCCAAATCATTTTTTATTTCACTTATAGACATGTGAAATGCATGAACTAGGGCAAAAAAGTGTAAAAAAATTGGTTTGATTTTTTTTAGTACCTTTCAGTTTTTTTTAGTTTTCACATAAGGTCCGGGGTCAGGACAAAAGACAGATTTTTGACAAATTTCAAAATCTGTCAGATATTGTCCAAATCATTTTTTATTTCATTTCTAGACATGTGAAATGCATGAACTAGGGCAAAAAAAGTGAATAAAAATTGGTCTGATTTTTTTTAGTACTTTTCAGTTTTTCTTAGTTTTCACATAAGGTCCGGGGTCAGGACAAAAGACAGATTTTTGACAAATTTCAAAATCTGTCAGATATTGTCCAAATCATTTTTTATTTCACGTCTAGACATGTGAAATGCATGAACTAGTGCAAAAAAGTGTAACAAAATTGATTTGATTTTTTTTTAGTACTTTTCAGTTTTTCTTAGTTTTCACATAAGGTCCGGGGTCAGGACAAAAGACAGATTTTTGACAAATTTCAAAATATGTCAGATATTGTCCAAATTATTTTTTATTTCACGTCTAGACATGTGAAATGCATGAACTAGTGCAAAAAAAGTGTAACAAAATTGGTTTGATTTTTTTTTAGTACTTTTCAGTTTTTCTTAGTTTTCACATAAGGTCCGGGGTCAGGACAAAAGACAGAATTTTGACAAATTTCAAAATATGTCAGATATTGTCCAAATCATTTTTTATTTCACGTCTAGACATGTGAAATGCATGAACTAGTGCAAAAAAGTGTAACAAAATTGATTTGATTTTTTTTTAGTACTTTTCAGTTTTTCTTAGTTTTCACATAAGGTCCGGGGTCAGGACAAAAGACAGATTTTTGACAAATTTCAAAATCTGTCAGATATTGTCCAAATCATTTTTTATTTCACTTCTAGACATGTGAAATGCATGAACTAGGGCAAAAAAGTGTAAAAAAATTGGTTTGATTTTTTTTAGTACCTTGCAGTTTTTCTTAGTTTTCACATAAGGTCCGGGGTCAGGACAAAATATAGATTTTTGACAAATTTCAAAATCTGTCAGATATTGTCTAAATCATTTTTTATTTCATTTCTAGACATGTGAAATGCATGAACTAGGGCAAGAAAGTGTGAAAAAATTGGTTTGATTTTTTTTTTAGTACCTTGCAGTTTTTCTTAGTTTTCACATAAGGTCCGGGGTCAGGACAAAAGACAGATTTTTGACAAATTTCAAAATATGACAGATATTGTCCAAATCATTTATTATTTCACTTATAGACATGTGAAATGCATGAACTAGGGCAAAAAAGTGTAAAAAAATTGGTTTGATTTTTTTTAGTACCTTGCAGTTTTTCTTAGTTTTCACATAAGGTCCGGGGTCAGGACAAAAGACAGATTTTTGACAAATTTCAAAATATGTCAGATATTGTCCAAATTATTTTTTATTTCACGTCTAGACATGTGAAATGCATGAACTAGTGCAAAAAAGTGTAACAAAATTGATTTGATTTTTTTTTAGTACTTTTCAGTTTTTCTTAGTTTTCACATAAGGTCCGGGGTCAGGACAAAAGACAGATTTTTGACAAATTTCAAAATCTGTCAGATATTGTCCAAATCATTTTTTATTTCATTTCTAGACATGTGAAATGCACGAACTAGGGCAAAAAAAGTGAAAAAAAATTGGTCTGATTTTTTTTAGTACTTTTCAGTTTTTCTTAGTTTTCACGTAAGGTCCGGGGTCAGGAAAAAAGACAGATTTTTGACAAATTTCAAAATCTGTCAGATATTGTCCAAATGATTTTTTATTTCACTTCTAGACATGTGAAATGCATGAACTAGGGCAAAAAAGTGTAAAAAAATTGGTTTGATTTTTTTTAGTACCTTTCAGTTTTTCTTAGTTTTCACATAAGGTCCGGGGTCAGGACAAAAGACAGATTTTTTACAAATTTCCAAATATGTCAGATATTTTCCAAATCATTTTTTATTTCACTTCTAGACATGTGAAATGCATGAACTAGGGCAAAAAAGTGTAAAAAAATTGGTTTGATTTTTTTTAGTTCCTTGCAGTTTTTCCTTAGTTTTCACATAAGGTCCGGGGTCAGGACAAAAGACAGAATTTTGACAAATTTCAAAATATGTCAGATATTGTCCAAATCATTTTTTATTTCACTTATAGACATGTGAAATGCATGAACTAGGGCAAAAAAGTGTAAAAAAATTGGTTTGATTTTTTTTAGTACCTTTCAGTTTTTTTTAGTTTTCACATAAGGTCCGGGGTCAGGACAAAAGACAGATTTTTGACAAATTTCAAAATCTTTCAGATATTGTCCAAATAATTTTTTATTTCATTTCTAGACATGTGAAATGCATGAACTAGGGCAAGAAAGTGTGAAAAAATTGGTTTGATTTTTTTTTAGTACCTTGCAGTTTTTCTTAGTTTTCACATAAGGTCCGGGGTCAGGATAAAAGACAGATTTTTGACAAATTTCAAAATATGTCAGATATTGTCCAAATTATTTTTTATTTCACGTCTAGACATGTGAAATGCATGAACTAGTGCAAAAAAGTGTAACAAAATTGGTTTGATTTTTTTTAGTACCTTTCAGTTTTTTTTAGTTTTCACATAAGGTCCGGGGTCAGGACAAAAGACAGATTTTTGACAAATTTCAAAATCTTTCAGATATTGTCCAAATAATTTTTTATTTCATTTCTAGACATGTGAAATGCATGAACTAGGGCAAGAAAGTGTGAAAAAATTGGTTTGATTTTTTTTTAGTACCTTGCAGTTTTTCTTAGTTTTCACATAAGGTCCGGGGTCAGGATAAAAGACAGATTTTTGACAAATTTCAAAATATGTCAGATATTGTCCAAATTATTTTTTATTTCACGTCTAGACATGTGAAATGCATGAACTAGTGCAAAAAAGTGTAACAAAATTGGTTTGATTTTTTTTAGTACCTTTCAGTTTTTTTTAGTTTTCACATAAGGTCCGGGGTCAGGACAAAAGACAGATTTTTGACAAATTTCAAAATCTGTCAGATATTGTCCAAATCATTTTTTATTTCACGTCTAGACATGTGAAATGCATGAACTAGTGCAAAAAAGTGTAACAAAATTGATTTGATTTTTTTTTAGTACTTTTCAGTTTTTCTTAGTTTTCACATAAGGTCCGGGGTCAGGACAAAAGACAGATTTTTGACAAATTTCAAAATCTGTCAGATATTGTCCAAATCATTTTTTATTTCACTTCTAGACATGTGAAATGCATGAACTAGGGCAAAAAAGTGTAAAAAAATTGGTTTGATTTTTTTTAGTACCTTGCAGTTTTTCTTAGTTTTCACATAAGGTCCGGGGTCAGGACAAAATATAGATTTTTGACAAATTTCAAAATCTGTCAGATATTGTCTAAATCATTTTTTATTTCATTTCTAGACATGTGAAATGCATGAACTAGGGCAAGAAAGTGTGAAAAAATTGGTTTGATTTTTTTTTAGTACCTTGCAGTTTTTCTTAGTTTTCACATAAGGTCCGGGGTCAGGACAAAAGACAGATTTTTGACAAATTTCAAAATATGACAGATATTGTCCAAATCATTTATTATTTCACTTATAGACATGTGAAATGCATGAACTAGGGCAAAAAAGTGTAAAAAAATTGGTTTGATTTTTTTTAGTACCTTGCAGTTTTTCTTAGTTTTCACATAAGGTCCGGGGTCAGGACAAAAGACAGATTTTTGACAAATTTCAAAATATGTCAGATATTGTCCAAATCATTTTTTATTTCACTTATAGACATGTGAAATGCATGAACTAGGGCAAAAAAGTGTAAAAAAATTGGTTTGATTTTTTTTAGTACCTTTCAGTTTTTTTTAGTTTTCACATAAGGTCCGGGGTCAGGACAAAAGACAGATTTTTGACAAATTTCAAAATCTTTCAGATATTGTCCAAATAATTTTTTATTTCATTTCTAGACATGTGAAATGCATGAACTAGGGCAAGAAAGTGTGAAAAAATTGGTTTGATTTTTTTTTAGTACCTTGCAGTTTTTCTTAGTTTTCACATAAGGTCCGGGGTCAGGATAAAAGACAGATTTTTGACAAATTTCAAAATATGTCAGATATTGTCCAAATTATTTTTTATTTCACGTCTAGACATGTGAAATGCATGAACTAGTGCAAAAAAGTGTAACAAAATTGGTTTGATTTTTTTTAGTACCTTTCAGTTTTTTTTAGTTTTCACATAAGGTCCGGGGTCAGGACAAAAGACAGATTTTCGACAAATTTCAAAATCTTTCAGATATTGTCCAAATAATTTTTTATTTCATTTCTAGACATGTGAAATGCATGAACTAGGGCAAGAAAGTGTGAAAAAATTGGTTTGATTTTTTTTTAGTACCTTGCAGTTTTTCTTAGTTTTCACATAAGGTCCGGGGTCAGGATAAAAGACAGATTTTTGACAAATTTCAAAATATGTCAGATATTGTCCAAATTATTTTTTATTTCACGTCTAGACATGTGAAATGCATGAACTAGTGCAAAAAAGTGTAACAAAATTGGTTTGATTTTTTTTAGTACCTTTCAGTTTTTTTTAGTTTTCACATAAGGTCCGGGGTCAGGACAAAAGACAGATTTTTGACAAATTTCAAAATCTGTCAGATATTGTCCAAATCATTTTTTATTTCACGTCTAGACATGTGAAATGCATGAACTAGTGCAAAAAAGTGTAACAAAATTGATTTGATTTTTTTTTAGTACTTTTCAGTTTTTCTTAGTTTTCACATAAGGTCCGGGGTCAGGACAAAAGACAGATTTTTGACAAATTTCAAAATCTGTCAGATATTGTCCAAATCATTTTTTATTTCACTTCTAGACATGTGAAATGCATGAACTAGGGCAAAAAAGTGTAAAAAAATTGGTTTGATTTTTTTTAGTACCTTGCAGTTTTTCTTAGTTTTCACATAAGGTCCGGGGTCAGGACAAAATATAGATTTTTGACAAATTTCAAAATCTGTCAGATATTGTCTAAATCATTTTTTATTTCATTTCTAGACATGTGAAATGCATGAACTAGGGCAAGAAAGTGTGAAAAAATTGGTTTGATTTTTTTTTAGTACCTTGCAGTTTTTCTTAGTTTTCACATAAGGTCCGGGGTCAGGACAAAAGACAGATTTTTGACAAATTTCAAAATATGACAGATATTGTCCAAATCATTTATTATTTCACTTATAGACATGTGAAATGCATGAACTAGGGCAAAAAAGTGTAAAAAAATTGGTTTGATTTTTTTTAGTACCTTGCAGTTTTTCTTAGTTTTCACATAAGGTCCGGGGTCAGGACAAAAGACAGATTTTTGACAAATTTCAAAATATGTCAGATATTGTCCAAATTATTTTTTATTTCACGTCTAGACATGTGAAATGCATGAACTAGTGCAAAAAAGTGTAACAAAATTGATTTGATTTTTTTTTAGTACTTTTCAGTTTTTCTTAGTTTTCACATAAGGTCCGGGGTCAGGACAAAAGACAGATTTTTGACAAATTTCAAAATCTGTCAGATATTGTCCAAATCATTTTTTATTTCACTTCTAGACATGTGAAATGCATGAACTAGGGCAAAAAAGTGTAAAAAAATTGGTTTGATTTTTTTTAGTACCTTTCAGTTTTTCTTAGTTTTCACATAAGGTCCGGGGTCAGGACAAAATATAGATTTTTGACAAATTTCAAAATCTGTCAGATATTGTCTAAATCATTTTTTATTTCATTTCTAGACATGTGAAATGCATGAACTAGGGCAAGAAAGTGTGAAAAAATTGGTTTGATTTTTTTTTAGTACCTTGCAGTTTTTCTTAGTTTTCACATAAGGTCCGGGGTCAGGACAAAAGACAGATTTTTGACAAATTTCAAAATATGACAGATATTGTCCAAATCATTTATTATTTCACTTATAGACATGTGAAATGCATGAACTAGGGCAAAAAAGTGTAAAAAAATTGGTTTGATTTTTTTTAGTACCTTGCAGTTTTTCTTAGTTTTCACATAAGGTCCGGGGTCAGGACAAAAGACAGATTTTTGACAAATTTCAAAATATGTCAGATATTGTCCAAATTATTTTTTATTTCATTTCTAGACATGTGAAATGCATGAACTAGGGCAAAAAAGTGTAAAAAAATTGGTTTGATTTTTTTTAGTTCCTAGCAGTTTTTCTTAGTTTTCACATAAGGTCCGGGGTCAGGACAAAAGACAGATTTTTTACAAATTTCAAAATCTCTCAGATATTGTCCAAATTATTTTTTATTTCACTTCTAGACATGTGAAATGCATGAATTAGGGCAAAAAAAGTGAAAAAAAATTGGTCTGATTTTTTTTAGTACTTTTCAGTTTTTCTTAGTTTTTACATAAGGTCCGGGGTCAGGACAAAAGACAGATTTTTTATAAATTTCAAAATATGTCAGATATTGTCCAAATTATTTTTTATTTCACGTCTAGACATGTGAAATGCATGAACTAGTGCAAAAAAGTGTAACAAAATTGATTTGATTTTTTTTTAGTACTTTTCAGTTTTTCTTAGTTTTCACATAAGGTCCGGGGTCAGGACAAAAGACAGATTTTTTACAAATTTCAAAATATGTCAGATATTGTCCAAATCATTTTTTATTTCACTTATAGACATGTGAAATGCATGAACAAGGGCAAAAAAGTGTAAAAAAATTGGTTTGATTTTTTTTAGTACCTTTCAGTTTTTTTTAGTTTTCACATAAGGTCCGGGGTCAGGACAAAAGACAGATTTTTGACAAATTTCAAAATCTGTCAGATATTGTCCAAATCATTTTTTATTTCATTTCTAGACATGTGAAATGCATGAACTAGGGCAAAAAAAGTGAATAAAAATTGGTCTGATTTTTTTTAGTACTTTTCAGTTTTTCTTAGTTTTCACATAAGGTCCGGGGTCAGGACAAAAGACAGATTTCTGACAAATTTCAAAATCTGTCAGATATTGTCCAAATCATTTTTTATCTAATTTCTAGACATGTGAAATGCATGAACCAGGGCAAAAAAGTGTAAAAAAATTGGTTTGATTTTTTTTAGTACCTTTCAGTTTTTCTTAGTTTTCACATAAGGTCCGGGGTCAGGACAAAAGACAGATTTTTGACAAATTTCAAAATCTGTCAGATATTGTCCAAATCATTTTTTATTTCATTTCTAGACATGTGAAATGCATGAACTAGGGCAAAAAAAGTGAAAAAAAATTGGTCTGATTTTTTTTAGTACTTTTCAGTTTTTCTTAGTTTTCACATAAGGTCCGGGGTCAGGACAAAAGACAGATTTTTTACAAATTTCAAAATCTCTCAGATATTGTCCAAATTATTTTTTATTTCACTTCTAGACATGTGAAATGCATGAATTAGGGCAAAAAAAGTGAAAAAAAATTGGTCTGATTTTTTTTAGTACTTTTCAGTTTTTCTTAGTTTTTACATAAGGTCCGGGGTCAGGACAAAAGACAGATTTTTTATAAATTTCAAAATATGTCAGATATTGTCCAAATTATTTTTTATTTCACGTCTAGACATGTGAAATGCATGAACTAGTGCAAAAAAGTGTAACAAAATTGATTTGATTTTTTTTTAGTACTTTTCAGTTTTTCTTAGTTTTCACATAAGGTCCGGGGTCAGGACAAAAGACAGATTTTTTACAAATTTCAAAATATGTCAGATATTGTCCAAATCATTTTTTATTTCACTTATAGACATGTGAAATGCATGAACAAGGGCAAAAAAGTGTAAAAAAATTGGTTTGATTTTTTTTAGTACCTTTCAGTTTTTTTTAGTTTTCACATAAGGTCCGGGGTCAGGACAAAAGACAGATTTTTGACAAATTTCAAAATCTGTCAGATATTGTCCAAATCATTTTTTATTTCATTTCTAGACATGTGAAATGCATGAACTAGGGCAAAAAAAGTGAATAAAAATTGGTCTGATTTTTTTTAGTACTTTTCAGTTTTTCTTAGTTTTCACATAAGGTCCGGGGTCAGGACAAAAGACAGATTTCTGACAAATTTCAAAATCTGTCAGATATTGTCCAAATCATTTTTTATCTAATTTCTAGACATGTGAAATGCATGAACCAGGGCAAAAAAGTGTAAAAAAATTGGTTTGATTTTTTTTAGTACCTTTCAGTTTTTCTTAGTTTTCACATAAGGTCCGGGGTCAGGACAAAAGACAGATTTTTGACAAATTTCAAAATCTGTCAGATATTGTCCAAATCATTTTTTATTTCATTTCTAGACATGTGAAATGCATGAACTAGGGCAAAAAAAGTGAAAAAAAATTGGTCTGATTTTTTTTAGTACTTTTCAGTTTTTCTTAGTTTTCACGTAAGGTCCGGGGTCAGGAAAAAAGACAGATTTTTGACAAATTTCAAAATCTGTCAGATATTGTCCAAATCATTTTTTATTTCACTTCTAGACATGTGAAATGCATGAACTAGGGCAAAAAAGTGTAAAAAAATTGGTTTGATTTTTTTTAGTACCTTGCAGTTTTTCTTAGTTTTCACATAAGGTCCGGGGTCAGGACAAAAGACAGATTTTTGACAAATTTCAAAATCTGTCAGATATTGTCCAAATCATTTTTTATTTCATTTCTAGACATGTGAAATGCATGAACTAGGGCAAAAAAAGTGAAAAAAAATTGATTTGATTTTTTTTTTGTACTTTTCAGTTTTTCTTAGTTTTCACATAAGGTCCGGGGTCAGGACAAAAGACAGATTTTTGACAAATTTCAAAATCTGTCAGATATTGTCCAAATCATTTTTTATTTCACTTCTAGACATGTGAAATGCATGAACTAGGGCAAAAAAGTGTAAAAAAATTGGTTTGATTTTTTTTAGTACCTTTCAGTTTTTCTTAGTTTTCACATAAGGTCCGGGGTCAGGACAAAATATAGATTTTTGACAAATTTCAAAATCTGTCAGATATTGTCTAAATCATTTTTTATTTCATTTCTAGACATGTGAAATGCATGAACTAGGGCAAGAAAGTGTGAAAAAATTGGTTTGATTTTTTTTTAGTACCTTGCAGTTTTTCTTAGTTTTCACATAAGGTCCGGGGTCAGGACAAAAGACAGATTTTTGACAAATTTCAAAATATGACAGATATTGTCCAAATCATTTATTATTTCACTTATAGACATGTGAAATGCATGAACTAGGGCAAAAAAGTGTAAAAAAATTGGTTTGATTTTTTTTAGTACCTTGCAGTTTTTCTTAGTTTTCACATAAGGTCCGGGGTCAGGACAAAAGACAGATTTTTGACAAATTTCAAAATATGTCAGATATTGTCCAAATTATTTTTTATTTCACGTCTAGACATGTGAAATGCATGAACTAGTGCAAAAAAGTGTAACAAAATTGATTTGATTTTTTTTTAGTACTTTTCAGTTTTTCTTAGTTTTCACATAAGGTCCGGGGTCAGGACAAAAGACAGATTTTTGACAAATTTCAAAATCTGTCAGATATTGTCCAAATCATTTTTTATTTCACTTCTAGACATGTGAAATGCATGAACTAGGGCAAAAAAGTGTAAAAAAATTGGTTTGATTTTTTTTAGTACCTTTCAGTTTTTCTTAGTTTTCACATAAGGTCCGGGGTCAGGACAAAATATAGATTTTTGACAAATTTCAAAATCTGTCAGATATTGTCTAAATCATTTTTTATTTCATTTCTAGACATGTGAAATGCATGAACTAGGGCAAAAAAGTGTAAAAAAATGGTTTGATTTTTTTTTAGTACCTTGCAGTTTTTCTTAGTTTTCACATAAGGTCCGGGGTCAGGACAAAAGATAGATTTTTGACAAATTTCAAAATATGTCAGATATTGTCCAAATTATTTTTTATTTCACGTCTAGACATGTGAAATGCATGAACTAGTGCAAAAAAGTGTAACAAAATTGGTTTGATTTTTTTTTAGTACTTTTCAGTTTTTCTTAGTTTTCACATAAGGTCCGGGGTCAGGACAAAAGACAGATTTTTGACAAATTCAAAATCTGTCAGATATTGTCCAAATCATTTTTTATTTCATTTCTATACAATGTGAAATGCATGAACTAGGGCAAAAAAGTGTAAAAAAATTGGTTTGATTTTTTTTAGTACTTTTCAGTTTTTCTTAGTTTTCACATAAGGTCCGGGGTCAGGACAAAAGACAGATTTTTGACAAATTTCAAAATATGTCAGATATTGTCCAAATCATTTTTTATTTCACTTATAGACATGTGAAATGCATGAACTTGGGCAAAAAAGTGTAAAAAAATGGTTTGATTTTTTTTTAGTACCTTGCAGTTTTTCTTAGTTTTCACATAAGGTCCGGGGTCAGGACAAAAGACAGATTTTTGACAAATTTCAAAATATGTCAGATATTGTCCAAATTATTTTTTATTTCACGTCTTGACATGTGAAATGCATGAACTAGTGCAAAAAAGTGTAACAAAATTGGTTTGATTTTTTTTTAGTACTTTTCAGTTTTTCTTAGTTTTCACATAAGGTCCGGGGTCAGGACAAAAGACAGATTTTTGACAAATTTCAAAATCTGTCAGATATTGTCCAAATCATTTTTTATTTCACTTCTAGACATGTGAAATGCATGAACTAGGGCAAAAAAGTGTAAAAAAATTGGTTTGATTTTTTTTAGTACCTTTCAGTTTTTCTTAGTTTTCACATAAGGTCCGGGGTCAGGACAAAAGACAGATTTTTGACAAATTTCAAAATATGTCAGATATTGTCCAAATTATTTTTTATTTCACTTCTAGACATGTGAAATGCATGAACTAGGGCAAAAAAAGTGGAAAAAAATTGGTCTGATTTTTTTTAGTACTTTTCAGTTTTTCTTAGTTTTCACATAAGGTCCGGGGTCAGGACAAAAGACAGATTTTTGACAAATTTCAAAATCTGTCAGATATTGTCCAAATCATTTTTTATTTCACTTCTAGACATGTGAAATGCATGAACCAGGGCAAAAAAGTGTAAAAAAATTGGTTTGATTTTTTTTAGTACCTTTCAGTTTTTCTTAGTTTTCACATAAGGTCCGGGGTCAGGACAAAAGACAGATTTTTGACAAATTTCAAAATATGTCAGATATTGTCCAAATCATTTTTTATTTAATTTCTAGACATGTGAAATGCATGAACTAGGGCAAGAAAGTGTAAAAAAATTGGTTTGATTTTTTTTTAGTACCTTGCAGTTTTTCTTAGTTTTCACATAAGGTCCGGGGTCAGGACAAAAGACAGAATTTTGACAAATTTCAAAATATGTCAGATATTGTCCAAATCATTTTTTATTTCACTTATAGACATGTGAAATGCATGAACTAGGGCAAAAAAGTGTAAAAAAAATTGGTTTGATTTTTTTTAGTACCTTGCAGTTTTTCTTAGTTTTCACATAAGGTCCGGGGTCAGGACAAAAGACAGATTTTTGACAAATTTCAAAATATGTCAGATATTGTCCAAATTATTTTTTATTTCACGTCTAGACATGTGAAATGCATTAACTAGTGCAAAAAAGTGTAACAAAATTGGTTTGATTTTTTTTTAGTACTTTTCAGTTTTTCTTAGTTTTCACATAAGGTCCGGGGTCAGGACAAAAGACAGATTTTTGACAAATTTCAAAATCTGTCAGATATTGTCCAAATCATTTTTTATTTCACTTCTAGACATGTGAAATGCAAGAACTAGGGCAAAAAAGTGTAACAAAATTGGTTTGATTTTTTTTTAGTACTTTTCAGTTTTTCTTAGTTTTCACATAAGGTCCGGGGTCAGGACAAAAGACAGATTTTTGACAAATTTCAAAATCTGTCAGATATTGTCCAAATCATTTTTTATTTCACTTCTAGACATGTGAAATGCATGAACTAGTGCAAAAAAGTGTAACAAAATTGGTTTGATTTTTTTTTAGTACTTTTCAGTTTTTCTTAGTTTTCACATAAGGTCCGGGGTCAGGACAAAAGACAGATTTTTGACAAATTCAAAATCTGTCAGATATTGTCCAAATCATTTTTTATTTCATTTCTATACAATGTGAAATGCATGAACTAGGGCAAAAAAGTGTAAAAAAATTGGTTTGATTTTTTTTAGTACTTTTCAGTTTTTCTTAGTTTTCACATAAGGTCCGGGGTATGGACAAAAGACAGATTTTTGACAAATTTCAAAATATGTCAGATATTGTCCAAATTATTTTTTATTTCACGTCTAGACATGTGAAATGCATGAACTAGTGCAAAAAAGTGTAACAAAATTGGTTTGATTTTTTTTTAGTACTTTTCAGTTTTTCTTAGTTTTCACATAAGGTCCGGGGTCAGGACAAAAGACAGATTTTTGACAAATTTCAAAATATGTCAGATATTGTCCAAATTATTTTTTATTTCACGTCTAGACATGTGAAATGCATTAACTAGTGCAAAAAAGTGTAACAAAATTGATTTGATTTTTTTTTAGTACTTTTCAGTTTTTCTTAGTTTTCACATAAGGTCCGGGGTCAGGACAAAAGACAGATTTTTGACAAATTTCAAAATATGTCAGATATTGTCCAAATCATTTTTTATTTCACTTATAGACATGTGAAATGCATGAACTTGGGCAAAAAAGTGTAAAAAAATGGTTTGATTTTTTTTTAGTACCTTGCAGTTTTTCTTAGTTTTCACATAAGGTCCGGGGTCAGGACAAAAGACAGATTTTTGACAAATTTCAAAAAATGTCAGATATTGTCCAAATTATTTTTTATTTCACGTCTAGACATGTGAAATGCATGAACTAGTGCAAAAAAGTGTAACAAAATTGGTTTGATTTTTTTTTAGTACTTTTCAGTTTTTCTTAGTTTTCACATAAGGTCCGGGGTCAGGACAAAAGACAGATTTTTGACAAATTTCAAAATCTGTCAGATATTGTCCAAATCATTTTTTATTTCACTTCTAGACATGTGAAATGCATGAACTAGGGCAAAAAAGTGTAAAAAAATTGGTTTGATTTTTTTTAGTACCTTTCAGTTTTTCTTAGTTTTCACATAAGGTCCGGGGTCAGGACAAAAGACAGATTTTTGACAAATTTCAAAATCTGTCAGATATTGTCCAAATCATTTTTTATTTCACTTCTAGACATGTGAAATGCAAGAACTAGGGCAAAAAAGTGTAAAAAAATGGTTTGATTTTTTTTTAGTACCTTGCAGTTTTTCTTAGTTTTCACATAAGGTCCGGGGTCAGGACAAAAGACAGATTTTTGACAAATTTCAAAATATGTCAGATATTGTCCAAATCATTTTTTATTTCACTTATAGACATGTGAAATGCATGAACTAGGGCAAAAAAGTGTAAAAAAATTGGTTTGATTTTTTTTTAGTACCTTGCAGTTTTTCTTAGTTTTCACATAAGGTCCGGGGTCAGGACAAAAGACAGATTTTTGACAAATTTCAAAATCTGTCAGATATTGTCCAAATCATTTTTTATTTCATTTCTAGACATGTGAAATGCATGAACTAGGGCAAAAAAAGTGAAAAAAAATTGGTCTGATTTTTTTTAGTACTTTTCAGTTTTTCTTAGTTTTCACATAAGGTCCGGGGTCAGGACAAAAGACAGATTTTTGACAAATTTCAAAATCTGTCAGATATTGTCCAAATTATTTTTTATTTCACGTCTAGACATGTGAAATGCATGAACTAGTGCAAAAAAGTGTAACAAAATTGATTTGATTTTTTTTTAGTACTTTTCAGTTTTTCTTAGTTTTCACATAAGGTCCGGGGTCAGGACAAAAGACAGATTTTTGACAAATTTCAAAATATGTCAGATATTGTCCAAATTATTTTTTATTTCACGTCTAGACATGTGAAATGCATGAACTAGTGCAAGAAAGTGTAACAAAATTGGTTTGATTTTTTTTTAGTACTTTTCAGTTTTTCTTAGTTTTCACATAAGGTCCGGGGTCAGGACAAAAGACAGATTTTTGACAAATTTCAAAATCTTTCAGATATTGTCCAAATCATTTTTTATTTCACTTCTAGACATGTGAAATGCATGAACTAGGGCAAAAAAGTGTAACAAAATTGGTTTGATTTTTTTTAGTACTTTTCAGTTTTTCTTAGTTTTCACATAAGGTCCGGGGTCAGGACAAAAGACAGAATTTTGACAAATTTCAAAATATGTCAGATATTGTCCAAATTATTTTTTATTTCACTTCTAGACATGTGAAATGCATGAACTAGGGCAAAAAAGTGTGAAAAAATTGGTTTGATTTTTTTTTAGTACCTTGCAGTTTTTCTTAGTTTTCACATAAGGTCTGGGGTCAGGACAAAAGACAGATTTTTGACAAATTTCAAAATATGTCAGATATTGTCCAAATCATTTTTTATTTCACTTATAGACATGTGAAATGCATGAACTAGGGCAAAAAAGTGTAAAAAAATTGGTTTGATTTTTTTTTAGTACCTTGCAGTTTTTCATAGTTTTCACATAAGGTCCGGGGTCAGGACAAAAGACAGATTTTTGACAAATTTCAAAATATGTCAGATATTGTCCAAATTATTTTTTATTTCACTTCTAGACATGTGAAATGCATGAACTAGTGCAAAAAAGTGTAACAAAATTGGTTTGATTTTTTTTTAGTACTTTTCAGTTTTTCTTAGTTTTCACATAAGGTCCGGGGTCAGGATAAAAGACAGATTTTTGACAAATTTCAAAATCTCTCAGATATTGTCCAAATTATTTTTTATTTCACTTCTAGACATGTGAAATGCATGAACTAGGGCAAAAAAGTGTGAAAAAATTGGTTTGATTTTTTTTAGTACTTTTCAGTTTTTCTTAGTTCTCACATAAGGTCCGGGGTCAGGACAAAAGACAGAATTTTTACAAATTTCAAAATATGTCAGATATTGTCCAAATCATTTTTTATTTCACTTATAGACATGTGATATGCATGAACTAGGGCAAAAAAGTGTAAAAAAATTGGTTTGATTTTTTTTAGTACCTTTCAGTTTTTTTTAGTTTTCACATAAGGTCCGGGGTCAGGACAAAAGACAGATTTTTGACAAATTTCAAAATATGTCAGATATTGTCCAAATTATTTTTTATTTCACGTCTAGACATGTGAAATGCATGAACTAGTGCAAAAAAGTGTAAAAATATTGGTTTGATTTTTTTTAGTACCTTTCAGTTTTTCTTAGTTTTCACATAAGGTCCGGGGTCAGGACAAAAGACAGATTTTTGACAAATTTCAAAATCTGTCAGATATTGTCCAAATTATTTTTTATTTCACGTCTAGACATGTGAAATGCATGAACTAGTGCAAAAAAGTGTAACAAAATTGGTTTGATTTTTTTTTAGTACCTTTCAGTTTTTCTTAGTTTTCACATAAGGTCCGGGGTCAGGACAAAAGACAGATTTTTGACAAATTTCAAAATCTGTCAGATATTGTCCAAATCATTTTTTATTTCACTTCTAGACATGTGAAATGCATGAACTAGTGCAAAAAAGTGTAACAAAATTGGTTTGATTTTTTTTTAGTACTTTTCAGTTTTTCTTAGTTTTCACATAAGGTCCGGGGTCAGGACAAAAGACAGATTTTTGACAAATTCAAAATCTGTCAGATATTGTCCAAATCATTTTTTATTTCATTTCTATACAATGTGAAATGCATGAACTAGGGAAAAAAAGTGTAAAAAAATTGGTTTGATTTTTTTTAGTACTTTTCAGTTTTTCTTAGTTTTCACATAAGGTCCGGGGTATGGACAAAAGACAGATTTTTGACAAATTTCAAAATATGTCAGATATTGTCCAAATTATTTTTTATTTCACGTCTAGACATGTGAAATGCATGAACTAGTGCAAAAAAGTGTAACAAAATTGGTTTGATTTTTTTTTAGTACTTTTCAGTTTTTCTTAGTTTTCACATAAGGTCCGGGGTCAGGACAAAAGACAGATTTTTGACAAATTTCAAAATATGTCAGATATTGTCCAAATTATTTTTTATTTCACGTCTAGACATGTGAAATGCATTAACTAGTGCAAAAAAGTGTAACAAAATTGATTTGATTTTTTTTTAGTACTTTTCAGTTTTTCTTAGTTTTCACATAAGGTCCGGGGTCAGGACAAAAGACAGATTTTTGACAAATTTCAAAATATGTCAGATATTGTCCAAATCATTTTTTATTTCACTTATAGACATGTGAAATGCATGAACTTGGGCAAAAAAGTGTAAAAAAATGGTTTGATTTTTTTTTAGTACCTTGCAGTTTTTCTTAGTTTTCACATAAGGTCCGGGGTCAGGACAAAAGACAGATTTTTGACAAATTTCAAAAAATGTCAGATATTGTCCAAATTATTTTTTATTTCACGTCTAGACATGTGAAATGCATGAACTAGTGCAAAAAAGTGTAACAAAATTGGTTTGATTTTTTTTTAGTACTTTTCAGTTTTTCTTAGTTTTCACATAAGGTCCGGGGTCAGGACAAAAGACAGATTTTTGACAAATTTCAAAATCTGTCAGATATTGTCCAAATCATTTTTTATTTCACTTCTAGACATGTGAAATGCATGAACTAGGGCAAAAAAGTGTAAAAAAATTGGTTTGATTTTTTTTAGTACCTTTCAGTTTTTCTTAGTTTTCACATAAGGTCCGGGGTCAGGACAAAAGACAGATTTTTGACAAATTTCAAAATCTGTCAGATATTGTCCAAATCATTTTTTATTTCACTTCTAGACATGTGAAATGCAAGAACTAGGGCAAAAAAGTGTAAAAAAATGGTTTGATTTTTTTTTGGTACCTTGCAGTTTTTCTTAGTTTTCACATAAGGTCCGGGGTCAGGACAAAAGACAGATTTTTGACAAATTTCAAAATATGTCAGATATTGTCCAAATCATTTTTTATTTCACTTATAGACATGTGAAATGCATGAACTAGGGCAAAAAAGTGTAAAAAAATTGGTTTGATTTTTTTTTAGTACCTTGCAGTTTTTCTTAGTTTTCACATAAGGTCCGGGGTCAGGACAAAAGACAGATTTTTGACAAATTTCAAAATCTGTCAGATATTGTCCAAATCATTTTTTATTTCATTTCTAGACATGTGAAATGCATGAACTAGGGCAAAAAAAGTGAAAAAAAATTGGTTTGATTTTTTTTAGTACCTTTCAGTTTTTCTTAGTTTTCACATAAGGTCCGGGGTCAGGACAAAAGACAGATTTTTGACAAATTTCAAAATCTGTCAGATATTGTCCAAATCATTTTTTATTTCACTTCTAGACATGTGAAATGCAAGAACTAGGGCAAAAAAGTGTAAAAAAATGGTTTGATTTTTTTTTAGTACCTTGCAGTTTTTCTTAGTTTTCACATAAGGTCCGGGGTCAGGACAAAAGACAGATTTTTGACAAATTTCAAAATATGTCAGATATTGTCCAAATCATTTTTTATTTCACTTATAGACATGTGAAATGCATGAACTAGGGCAAAAAAGTGTAAAAAAATTGGTTTGATTTTTTTTTAGTACCTTGCAGTTTTTCTTAGTTTTCACATAAGGTCCGGGGTCAGGACAAAAGACAGATTTTTGACAAATTTCAAAATCTGTCAGATATTGTCCAAATCATTTTTTATTTCATTTCTAGACATGTGAAATGCATGAACTAGGGCAAAAAAAGTGAAAAAAAATTGGTCTGATTTTTTTTAGTACTTTTCAGTTTTTCTTAGTTTTCACATAAGGTCCGGGGTCAGGACAAAAGACAGATTTTTGACAAATTTCAAAATCTGTCAGATATTGTCCAAATCATTTTTTATTTCACTTCTAGACATGTGAAATGCATGAACCAGGGCAAAAAAGTGTAAAAAAATTGGTTTGATTTTTTTTAGTACCTTTCAGTTTTTCTTAGTTTTCACATAAGGTCCGGGGTCAGGACAAAAGACAGATTTTTGACAAATTTCAAAATATGTCAGATATTGTCCAAATCATTTTTTATTTAATTTCTAGACATGTGAAATGCATGAACTAGGGCAAGAAAGTGTAAAAAAATTGGTTTGATTTTTTTTTAGTACCTTGCAGTTTTTCTTAGTTTTCACATAAGGTCCGGGGTCAGGACAAAAGACAGAATTTTGACAAATTTCAAAATATGTCAGATATTGTCCAAATCATTTTTTATTTCACTTATAGACATGTGAAATGCATGAACTAGGGCAAAAAAGTGTAAAAAAAATTGGTTTGATTTTTTTTAGTACCTTGCAGTTTTTCTTAGTTTTCACATAAGGTCCGGGGTCAGGACAAAAGACAGATTTTTGACAAATTTCAAAATATGTCAGATATTGTCCAAATTATTTTTTATTTCACGTCTAGACATGTGAAATGCATTAACTAGTGCAAAAAAGTGTAACAAAATTGGTTTGATTTTTTTTTAGTACTTTTCAGTTTTTCTTAGTTTTCACATAAGGTCCGGGGTCAGGACAAAAGACAGATTTTTGACAAATTTCAAAATCTGTCAGATATTGTCCAAATCATTTTTTATTTCACTTCTAGACATGTGAAATGCAAGAACTAGGGCAAAAAAGTGTAACAAAATTGGTTTGATTTTTTTTTAGTACTTTTCAGTTTTTCTTAGTTTTCACATAAGGTCCGGGGTCAGGACAAAAGACAGATTTTTGACAAATTTCAAAATCTGTCAGATATTGTCCAAATCATTTTTTATTTCACTTCTAGACATGTGAAATGCATGAACTAGTGCAAAAAAGTGTAACAAAATTGGTTTGATTTTTTTTTAGTACTTTTCAGTTTTTCTTAGTTTTCACATAAGGTCCGGGGTCAGGACAAAAGACAGATTTTTGACAAATTCAAAATCTGTCAGATATTGTCCAAATCATTTTTTATTTCATTTCTATACAATGTGAAATGCATGAACTAGGGCAAAAAAGTGTAAAAAAATTGGTTTGATTTTTTTTAGTACTTTTCAGTTTTTCTTAGTTTTCACATAAGGTCCGGGGTATGGACAAAAGACAGATTTTTGACAAATTTCAAAATATGTCAGATATTGTCCAAATTATTTTTTATTTCACGTCTAGACATGTGAAATGCATGAACTAGTGCAAAAAAGTGTAACAAAATTGGTTTGATTTTTTTTTAGTACTTTTCAGTTTTTCTTAGTTTTCACATAAGGTCCGGGGTCAGGACAAAAGACAGATTTTTGACAAATTTCAAAATATGTCAGATATTGTCCAAATTATTTTTTATTTCACGTCTAGACATGTGAAATGCATTAACTAGTGCAAAAAAGTGTAACAAAATTGATTTGATTTTTTTTTAGTACTTTTCAGTTTTTCTTAGTTTTCACATAAGGTCCGGGGTCAGGACAAAAGACAGATTTTTGACAAATTTCAAAATATGTCAGATATTGTCCAAATCATTTTTTATTTCACTTATAGACATGTGAAATGCATGAACTTGGGCAAAAAAGTGTAAAAAAATGGTTTGATTTTTTTTTAGTACCTTGCAGTTTTTCTTAGTTTTCACATAAGGTCCGGGGTCAGGACAAAAGACAGATTTTTGACAAATTTCAAAAAATGTCAGATATTGTCCAAATTATTTTTTATTTCACGTCTAGACATGTGAAATGCATGAACTAGTGCAAAAAAGTGTAACAAAATTGGTTTGATTTTTTTTTAGTACTTTTCAGTTTTTCTTAGTTTTCACATAAGGTCCGGGGTCAGGACAAAAGACAGATTTTTGACAAATTTCAAAATCTGTCAGATATTGTCCAAATCATTTTTTATTTCACTTCTAGACATGTGAAATGCATGAACCAGGGCAAAAAAGTGTAAAAAAATTGGTTTGATTTTTTTTAGTACCTTTCAGTTTTTCTTAGTTTTCACATAAGGTCCGGGGTCAGGACAAAAGACAGATTTTTGACAAATTTCAAAATATGTCAGATATTGTCCAAATCATTTTTTATTTAATTTCTAGACATGTGAAATGCATGAACTAGGGCAAGAAAGTGTAAAAAAATTGGTTTGATTTTTTTTTAGTACCTTGCAGTTTTTCTTAGTTTTCACATAAGGTCCGGGGTCAGGACAAAAGACAGAATTTTGACAAATTTCAAAATATGTCAGATATTGTCCAAATCATTTTTTATTTCACTTATAGACATGTGAAATGCATGAACTAGGGCAAAAAAGTGTAAAAAAAATTGGTTTGATTTTTTTTAGTACCTTGCAGTTTTTCTTAGTTTTCACATAAGGTCCGGGGTCAGGACAAAAGACAGATTTTTGACAAATTTCAAAATATGTCAGATATTGTCCAAATTATTTTTTATTTCACGTCTAGACATGTGAAATGCATTAACTAGTGCAAAAAAGTGTAACAAAATTGGTTTGATTTTTTTTTAGTACTTTTCAGTTTTTCTTAGTTTTCACATAAGGTCCGGGGTCAGGACAAAAGACAGATTTTTGACAAATTTCAAAATCTGTCAGATATTGTCCAAATCATTTTTTATTTCACTTCTAGACATGTGAAATGCAAGAACTAGGGCAAAAAAGTGTAACAAAATTGGTTTGATTTTTTTTTAGTACTTTTCAGTTTTTCTTAGTTTTCACATAAGGTCCGGGGTCAGGACAAAAGACAGATTTTTGACAAATTTCAAAATCTGTCAGATATTGTCCAAATCATTTTTTATTTCACTTCTAGACATGTGAAATGCATGAACTAGTGCAAAAAAGTGTAACAAAATTGGTTTGATTTTTTTTTAGTACTTTTCAGTTTTTCTTAGTTTTCACATAAGGTCCGGGGTCAGGACAAAAGACAGATTTTTGACAAATTCAAAATCTGTCAGATATTGTCCAAATCATTTTTTATTTCATTTCTATACAATGTGAAATGCATGAACTAGGGCAAAAAAGTGTAAAAAAATTGGTTTGATTTTTTTTAGTACTTTTCAGTTTTTCTTAGTTTTCACATAAGGTCCGGGGTATGGACAAAAGACAGATTTTTGACAAATTTCAAAATATGTCAGATATTGTCCAAATTATTTTTTATTTCACGTCTAGACATGTGAAATGCATGAACTAGTGCAAAAAAGTGTAACAAAATTGGTTTGATTTTTTTTTAGTACTTTTCAGTTTTTCTTAGTTTTCACATAAGGTCCGGGGTCAGGACAAAAGACAGATTTTTGACAAATTTCAAAATATGTCAGATATTGTCCAAATTATTTTTTATTTCACGTCTAGACATGTGAAATGCATTAACTAGTGCAAAAAAGTGTAACAAAATTGATTTGATTTTTTTTTAGTACTTTTCAGTTTTTCTTAGTTTTCACATAAGGTCCGGGGTCAGGACAAAAGACAGATTTTTGACAAATTTCAAAATATGTCAGATATTGTCCAAATCATTTTTTATTTCACTTCTAGACATGTGAAATGCATGAACTAGGGCAAAAAAGTGTAAAAAAATTGGTTTGATTTTTTTTAGTACCTTTCAGTTTTTCTTAGTTTTCACATAAGGTCCGGGGTCAGGACAAAAGACAGATTTTTGACAAATTTCAAAATCTGTCAGATATTGTCCAAATCATTTTTTATTTCACTTCTAGACATGTGAAATGCAAGAACTAGGGCAAAAAAGTGTAAAAAAATGGTTTGATTTTTTTTTAGTACCTTGCAGTTTTTCTTAGTTTTCACATAAGGTCCGGGGTCAGGACAAAAGACAGATTTTTGACAAATTTCAAAATATGTCAGATATTGTCCAAATCATTTTTTATTTCACTTATAGACATGTGAAATGCATGAACTAGGGCAAAAAAGTGTAAAAAAATTGGTTTGATTTTTTTTTAGTACCTTGCAGTTTTTCTTAGTTTTCACATAAGGTCCGGGGTCAGGACAAAAGACAGATTTTTGACAAATTTCAAAATCTGTCAGATATTGTCCAAATCATTTTTTATTTCATTTCTAGACATGTGAAATGCATGAACTAGGGCAAAAAAAGTGAAAAAAAATTGGTCTGATTTTTTTTAGTACTTTTCAGTTTTTCTTAGTTTTCACATAAGGTCCGGGGTCAGGACAAAAGACAGATTTTTGACAAATTTCAAAATCTGTCAGATATTGTCCAAATTATTTTTTATTTCACGTCTAGACATGTGAAATGCATGAACTAGTGCAAAAAAGTGTAACAAAATTGATTTGATTTTTTTTTAGTACTTTTCAGTTTTTCTTAGTTTTCACATAAGGTCCGGGGTCAGGACAAAAGACAGATTTCTGACAAATTTCAAAATCTGTCAGGTATTGTCCAAATCATTTTTTATTTAATTTCTAGACATGTGAAATGCATGAACTAGGGCAAGAAAGTGTGAAAAAAATTGTTTGATTTTTTTTTAGTGCCTTGCAGTTTTTCTTAGTTTTCACATAAGGTCCGGGGTCAGGATAAAAGACAGATTTTTGACAAATTTCAAAATATGTCAGATATTGTCCAAATTATTTTTTATTTCACGTCTAGACATGTGAAATGCATGAACTAGTGCAAAAAAGTGTAACAAAATTGATTTGATTTTTTTTTTAGTACTTTTCAGTTTTTCTTAGTTTTCACATAAGGTCCGGGGTCAGGACAAAAGACAGATTTTTGACAAATTTCAAAATATGTCAGATATTGTCCAAATTATTTTTTATTTCACGTCTAGACATGTGAAATGCATGAACTAGTGCAAGAAAGTGTAACAAAATTGGTTTGATTTTTTTTTAGTACTTTTCAGTTTTTCTTAGTTTTCACATAAGGTCCGGGGTCAGGACAAAAGACAGATTTTTGACAAATTTCAAAATCTTTCAGATATTGTCCAAATCATTTTTTATTTCACTTCTAGACATGTGAAATGCATGAACTAGGGCAAAAAAGTGTAACAAAATTGGTTTGATTTTTTTTAGTACTTTTCAGTTTTTCTTAGTTTTCACATAAGGTCCGGGGTCAGGACAAAAGACAGAATTTTGACAAATTTCAAAATATGTCAGATATTGTCCAAATTATTTTTTATTTCACTTCTAGACATGTGAAATGCATGAACTAGGGCAAAAAAGTGTGAAAAAATTGGTTTGATTTTTTTTTAGTACCTTGCAGTTTTTCTTAGTTTTCACATAAGGTCTGGGGTCAGGACAAAAGACAGATTTTTGACAAATTTCAAAATATGTCAGATATTGTCCAAATCATTTTTTATTTCACTTATAGACATGTGAAATGCATGAACTAGGGCAAAAAAGTGTAAAAAAATTGGTTTGATTTTTTTTTAGTACCTTGCAGTTTTTCATAGTTTTCACATAAGGTCCGGGGTCAGGACAAAAGACAGATTTTTGACAAATTTCAAAATATGTCAGATATTGTCCAAATTATTTTTTATTTCACTTCTAGACATGTGAAATGCATGAACTAGTGCAAAAAAGTGTAACAAAATTGGTTTGATTTTTTTTTAGTACTTTTCAGTTTTTCTTAGTTTTCACATAAGGTCCGGGGTCAGGATAAAAGACAGATTTTTGACAAATTTCAAAATCTCTCAGATATTGTCCAAATTATTTTTTATTTCACTTCTAGACATGTGAAATGCATGAACTAGGGCAAAAAAGTGTGAAAAAATTGGTTTGATTTTTTTTAGTACTTTTCAGTTTTTCTTAGTTCTCACATAAGGTCTGGGGTCAGGACAAAAGACAGATTTTTGACAAATTTCAAAATCTGTCAGATATTGTCCAAATCATTTTTTATTTCACTTCTAGACATGTGAAATGCATGAACTAGGGCAAAAAAGTGTAAAAAAATTGGTTTGATTTTTTTTAGTACCTTTCAGTTTTTTTTAGTTTTCACATAAGTTCCGGGGTCAGGACAAAAGACAGATTTTTGACAAATTTCAAAATCTGTCAGATATTGTCCAAATCATTTTTTATTTCATTTCTAGACATGTGAAAGGCATGAACTAGTGCAAAAAAGTGTAACAAAATTGGTTTGATTTTTTTTAGTACTTTTCAGTTTTTCTTAGTTTTCACATAAGGTCCGGGGTCAGGACAAAAGACAGAATTTTTACAAATTTCAAAATATGTCAGATATTGTCCAAATCATTTTTTATTTCACTTATAGACATGTGATATGCATGAACTAGGGCAAAAAAGTGTAAAAAAATTGGTTTGATTTTTTTTAGTACCTTTCAGTTTTTTTTAGTTTTCACATAAGGTCCGGGGTCAGGACAAAAGACAGATTTTTGACAAATTTCAAAATATGTCAGATATTGTCCAAATTATTTTTTATTTCACGTCTAGACATGTGAAATGCATGAACTAGTGCAAAAAAGTGTAAAAATATTGGTTTGATTTTTTTTAGTACCTTTCAGTTTTTCTTAGTTTTCACATAAGGTCCGGGGTCAGGACAAAAGACAGATTTTTGACAAATTTCAAAATCTGTCAGATATTGTCCAAATCATTTTTTATTTCACTTCTAGACATGTGAAATGCATGAACTAGTGCAAAAAAGTGTAACAAAATTGGTTTGATTTTTTTTTAGTACTTTTCAGTTTTTCTTAGTTTTCACATAAGGTCCGGGGTCAGGACAAAAGACAGATTTTTGACAAATTCAAAATCTGTCAGATATTGTCCAAATCATTTTTTATTTCATTTCTATACAATGTGAAATGCATGAACTAGGGCAAAAAAGTGTAAAAAAATTGGTTTGATTTTTTTTAGTACTTTTCAGTTTTTCTTAGTTTTCACATAAGGTCCGGGGTATGGACAAAAGACAGATTTTTGACAAATTTCAAAATATGTCAGATATTGTCCAAATTATTTTTTATTTCACGTCTAGACATGTGAAATGCATGAACTAGTGCAAAAAAGTGTAACAAAATTGGTTTGATTTTTTTTTAGTACTTTTCAGTTTTTCTTAGTTTTCACATAAGGTCCGGGGTCAGGACAAAAGACAGATTTTTGACAAATTTCAAAATCTGTCAGATATTGTCCAAATTATTTTTTATTTCACGTCTAGACATGTGAAATGCATGAACTAGTGCAAAAAAGTGTAACAAAATTGATTTGATTTTTTTTTAGTACTTTTCAGTTTTTCTTAGTTTTCACATAAGGTCCGGGGTCAGGACAAAAGACAGATTTCTGACAAATTTCAAAATCTGTCAGGTATTGTCCAAATCATTTTTTATTTAATTTCTAGACATGTGAAATGCATGAACTAGGGCAAGAAAGTGTGAAAAAAATTGTTTGATTTTTTTTTAGTGCCTTGCAGTTTTTCTTAGTTTTCACATAAGGTCCGGGGTCAGGATAAAAGACAGATTTTTGACAAATTTCAAAATATGTCAGATATTGTCCAAATTATTTTTTATTTCACGTCTAGACATGTGAAATGCATGAACTAGTGCAAAAAAGTGTAACAAAATTGATTTGATTTTTTTTTTAGTACTTTTCAGTTTTTCTTAGTTTTCACATAAGGTCCGGGGTCAGGACAAAAGACAGATTTTTGACAAATTTCAAAATATGTCAGATATTGTCCAAATTATTTTTTATTTCACGTCTAGACATGTGAAATGCATGAACTAGTGCAAGAAAGTGTAACAAAATTGGTTTGATTTTTTTTTAGTACTTTTCAGTTTTTCTTAGTTTTCACATAAGGTCCGGGGTCAGGACAAAAGACAGATTTTTGACAAATTTCAAAATCTTTCAGATATTGTCCAAATCATTTTTTATTTCACTTCTAGACATGTGAAATGCATGAACTAGGGCAAAAAAGTGTAACAAAATTGGTTTGATTTTTTTTAGTACTTTTCAGTTTTTCTTAGTTTTCACATAAGGTCCGGGGTCAGGACAAAAGACAGAATTTTGACAAATTTCAAAATATGTCAGATATTGTCCAAATTATTTTTTATTTCACTTCTAGACATGTGAAATGCATGAACTAGGGCAAAAAAGTGTGAAAAAATTGGTTTGATTTTTTTTTAGTACCTTGCAGTTTTTCTTAGTTTTCACATAAGGTCTGGGGTCAGGACAAAAGACAGATTTTTGACAAATTTCAAAATATGTCAGATATTGTCCAAATCATTTTTTATTTCACTTATAGACATGTGAAATGCATGAACTAGGGCAAAAAAGTGTAAAAAAATTGGTTTGATTTTTTTTTAGTACCTTGCAGTTTTTCATAGTTTTCACATAAGGTCCGGGGTCAGGACAAAAGACAGATTTTTGACAAATTTCAAAATATGTCAGATATTGTCCAAATTATTTTTTATTTCACTTCTAGACATGTGAAATGCATGAACTAGTGCAAAAAAGTGTAACAAAATTGGTTTGATTTTTTTTTAGTACTTTTCAGTTTTTCTTAGTTTTCACATAAGGTCCGGGGTCAGGATAAAAGACAGATTTTTGACAAATTTCAAAATCTCTCAGATATTGTCCAAATTATTTTTTATTTCACTTCTAGACATGTGAAATGCATGAACTAGGGCAAAAAAGTGTGAAAAAATTGGTTTGATTTTTTTTAGTACTTTTCAGTTTTTCTTAGTTCTCACATAAGGTCTGGGGTCAGGACAAAAGACAGATTTTTGACAAATTTCAAAATCTGTCAGATATTGTCCAAATCATTTTTTATTTCACTTCTAGACATGTGAAATGCATGAACTAGGGCAAAAAAGTGTAAAAAAATTGGTTTGATTTTTTTTAGTACCTTTCAGTTTTTTTTAGTTTTCACATAAGTTCCGGGGTCAGGACAAAAGACAGATTTTTGACAAATTTCAAAATCTGTCAGATATTGTCCAAATCATTTTTTATTTCATTTCTAGACATGTGAAAGGCATGAACTAGTGCAAAAAAGTGTAACAAAATTGGTTTGATTTTTTTTAGTACTTTTCAGTTTTTCTTAGTTTTCACATAAGGTCCGGGGTCAGGACAAAAGACAGAATTTTTACAAATTTCAAAATATGTCAGATATTGTCCAAATCATTTTTTATTTCACTTATAGACATGTGATATGCATGAACTAGGGCAAAAAAGTGTAAAAAAATTGGTTTGATTTTTTTTAGTACCTTTCAGTTTTTTTTAGTTTTCACATAAGGTCCGGGGTCAGGACAAAAGACAGATTTTTGACAAATTTCAAAATATGTCAGATATTGTCCAAATTATTTTTTATTTCACGTCTAGACATGTGAAATGCATGAACTAGTGCAAAAAAGTGTAAAAATATTGGTTTGATTTTTTTAGTACCTTTCAGTTTTTCTTAGTTTTCACATAAGGTCCGGGGTCAGGACAAAAGACAGATTTTTGACAAATTTCAAAATCTGTCAGATATTGTCCAAATCATTTTTTATTTCACTTCTAGACATGTGAAATGCATGAACTAGTGCAAAAAAGTGTAACAAAATTGGTTTGATTTTTTTTTAGTACTTTTCAGTTTTTCTTAGTTTTCACATAAGGTCCGGGGTCAGGACAAAAGACAGATTTTTGACAAATTCAAAATCTGTCAGATATTGTCCAAATCATTTTTTATTTCATTTCTATACAATGTGAAATGCATGAACTAGGGCAAAAAAGTGTAAAAAAATTGGTTTGATTTTTTTTAGTACTTTTCAGTTTTTCTTAGTTTTCACATAAGGTCCGGGGTATGGACAAAAGACAGATTTTTGACAAATTTCAAAATATGTCAGATATTGTCCAAATTATTTTTTATTTCACGTCTAGACATGTGAAATGCATGAACTAGTGCAAAAAAGTGTAACAAAATTGGTTTGATTTTTTTTTAGTACTTTTCAGTTTTTCTTAGTTTTCACATAAGGTCCGGGGTCAGGACAAAAGACAGATTTTTGACAAATTTCAAAATATGTCAGATATTGTCCAAATTATTTTTTATTTCACGTCTAGACATGTGAAATGCATTAACTAGTGCAAAAAAGTGTAACAAAATTGATTTGATTTTTTTTTAGTACTTTTCAGTTTTTCTTAGTTTTCACATAAGGTCCGGGGTCAGGACAAAAGACAGATTTTTGACAAATTTCAAAATATGTCAGATATTGTCCAAATCATTTTTTATTTCACTTATAGACATGTGAAATGCATGAACTTGGGCAAAAAAGTGTAAAAAAATGGTTTGATTTTTTTTTAGTACCTTGCAGTTTTTCTTAGTTTTCACATAAGGTCCGGGGTCAGGACAAAAGACAGATTTTTGACAAATTTCAAAAAATGTCAGATATTGTCCAAATTATTTTTTATTTCACGTCTAGACATGTGAAATGCATGAACTAGTGCAAAAAAGTGTAACAAAATTGGTTTGATTTTTTTTTAGTACTTTTCAGTTTTTCTTAGTTTTCACATAAGGTCCGGGGTCAGGACAAAAGACAGATTTTTGACAAATTTCAAAATCTGTCAGATAATGTCCAAATCATTTTTTATTTCACTTCTAGACATGTGAAATGCATGAACTAGGGCAAAAAAGTGTAAAAAAATTGGTTTGATTTTTTTTAGTACCTTTCAGTTTTTCTTAGTTTTCACATAAGGTCCGGGGTCAGGACAAAAGACAGATTTTTGACAAATTTCAAAATCTGTCAGATATTGTCCAAATCATTTTTTATTTCACTTCTAGACATGTGAAATGCAAGAACTAGGGCAAAAAAGTGTAAAAAAATGGTTTGATTTTTTTTTGGTACCTTGCAGTTTTTCTTAGTTTTCACATAAGGTCCGGGGTCAGGACAAAAGACAGATTTTTGACAAATTTCAAAATATGTCAGATATTGTCCAAATCATTTTTTATTTCACTTATAGACATGTGAAATGCATGAACTAGGGCAAAAAAGTGTAAAAAAATTGGTTTGATTTTTTTTTAGTACCTTGCAGTTTTTCTTAGTTTTCACATAAGGTCCGGGGTCAGGACAAAAGACAGATTTTTGACAAATTTCAAAATCTGTCAGATATTGTCCAAATCATTTTTTATTTCATTTCTAGACATGTGAAATGCATGAACTAGGGCAAAAAAAGTGAAAAAAAATTGGTTTGATTTTTTTTAGTACCTTTCAGTTTTTCTTAGTTTTCACATAAGGTCCGGGGTCAGGACAAAAGACAGATTTTTGACAAATTTCAAAATCTGTCAGATATTGTCCAAATCATTTTTTATTTCACTTCTAGACATGTGAAATGCAAGAACTAGGGCAAAAAAGTGTAAAAAAATGGTTTGATTTTTTTTTAGTACCTTGCAGTTTTTCTTAGTTTTCACATAAGGTCCGGGGTCAGGACAAAAGACAGATTTTTGACAAATTTCAAAATATGTCAGATATTGTCCAAATCATTTTTTATTTCACTTATAGACATGTGAAATGCATGAACTAGGGCAAAAAAGTGTAAAAAAATTGGTTTGATTTTTTTTAGTACCTTGCAGTTTTTCTTAGTTTTCACATAAGGTCCGGGGTCAGGACAAAAGACAGATTTTTGACAAATTTCAAAATCTGTCAGATATTGTCCAAATCATTTTTTATTTCATTTCTAGACATGTGAAATGCATGAACTAGGGCAAAAAAAGTGAAAAAAAATTGGTCTGATTTTTTTTAGTACTTTTCAGTTTTTCTTAGTTTTCACATAAGGTCCGGGGTCAGGACAAAAGACAGATTTTTGACAAATTTCAAAATCTGTCAGATATTGTCCAAATCATTTTTTATTTCACTTCTAGACATGTGAAATGCATGAACCAGGGCAAAAAAGTGTAAAAAAATTGGTTTGATTTTTTTTAGTACCTTTCAGTTTTTCTTAGTTTTCACATAAGGTCCGGGGTCAGGACAAAAGACAGATTTTTGACAAATTTCAAAATATGTCAGATATTGTCCAAATCATTTTTTATTTAATTTCTAGACATGTGAAATGCATGAACTAGGGCAAGAAAGTGTAAAAAAATTGGTTTGATTTTTTTTTAGTACCTTGCAGTTTTTCTTAGTTTTCACATAAGGTCCGGGGTCAGGACAAAAGACAGAATTTTGACAAATTTCAAAATATGTCAGATATTGTCCAAATCATTTTTTATTTCACTTATAGACATGTGAAATGCATGAACTAGGGCAAAAAAGTGTAAAAAAAATTGGTTTGATTTTTTTTAGTACCTTGCAGTTTTTCTTAGTTTTCACATAAGGTCCGGGGTCAGGACAAAAGACAGATTTTTGACAAATTTCAAAATATGTCAGATATTGTCCAAATTATTTTTTATTTCACGTCTAGACATGTGAAATGCATTAACTAGTGCAAAAAAGTGTAACAAAATTGGTTTGATTTTTTTTTAGTACTTTTCAGTTTTTCTTAGTTTTCACATAAGGTCCGGGGTCAGGATAAAAGACAGATTTTTGACAAATTTCAAAATCTCTCAGATATTGTCCAAATTATTTTTTATTTCACTTCTAGACATGTGAAATGCATGAACTAGGGCAAAAAAGTGTGAAAAAATTGGTTTGATTTTTTTTTAGTACCTTGCAGTTTTTCTTAGTTTTCACATAAGGTCCGGGGTCAGGACAAAAGACAGATTTTTGACAAATTTCAAAATCTGTCAGATATTGTCCAAATCATTTTTTATTTCATTTCTAGACATGTGAAATGCATGAACTAGGGCAAAAAAAGTGAAAAAAAATTGGTTTGATTTTTTTTAGTACCTTTCAGTTTTTCTTAGTTTTCACATAAGGTCCGGGGTCAGGACAAAAGACAGATTTTTGACAAATTTCAAAATCTGTCAGATATTGTCCAAATCATTTTTTATTTCACTTCTAGACATGTGAAATGCAAGAACTAGGGCAAAAAAGTGTAAAAAAATGGTTTGATTTTTTTTTAGTACCTTGCAGTTTTTCTTAGTTTTCACATAAGGTCCGGGGTCAGGACAAAAGACAGATTTTTGACAAATTTCAAAATATGTCAGATATTGTCCAAATCATTTTTTATTTCACTTATAGACATGTGAAATGCATGAACTAGGGCAAAAAAGTGTAAAAAAATTGGTTTGATTTTTTTTAGTACCTTGCAGTTTTTCTTAGTTTTCACATAAGGTCCGGGGTCAGGACAAAAGACAGATTTTTGACAAATTTCAAAATCTGTCAGATATTGTCCAAATCATTTTTTATTTCATTTCTAGACATGTGAAATGCATGAACTAGGGCAAAAAAAGTGAAAAAAAATTGGTCTGATTTTTTTTAGTACTTTTCAGTTTTTCTTAGTTTTCACATAAGGTCCGGGGTCAGGACAAAAGACAGATTTTTGACAAATTTCAAAATCTGTCAGATATTGTCCAAATCATTTTTTATTTCACTTCTAGACATGTGAAATGCATGAACCAGGGCAAAAAAGTGTAAAAAAATTGGTTTGATTTTTTTTAGTACCTTTCAGTTTTTCTTAGTTTTCACATAAGGTCCGGGGTCAGGACAAAAGACAGATTTTTGACAAATTTCAAAATATGTCAGATATTGTCCAAATCATTTTTTATTTAATTTCTAGACATGTGAAATGCATGAACTAGGGCAAGAAAGTGTAAAAAAATTGGTTTGATTTTTTTTTAGTACCTTGCAGTTTTTCTTAGTTTTCACATAAGGTCCGGGGTCAGGACAAAAGACAGAATTTTGACAAATTTCAAAATATGTCAGATATTGTCCAAATCATTTTTTATTTCACTTATAGACATGTGAAATGCATGAACTAGGGCAAAAAAGTGTAAAAAAAATTGGTTTGATTTTTTTTAGTACCTTGCAGTTTTTCTTAGTTTTCACATAAGGTCCGGGGTCAGGACAAAAGACAGATTTTTGACAAATTTCAAAATATGTCAGATATTGTCCAAATTATTTTTTATTTCACGTCTAGACATGTGAAATGCATTAACTAGTGCAAAAAAGTGTAACAAAATTGGTTTGATTTTTTTTTAGTACTTTTCAGTTTTTCTTAGTTTTCACATAAGGTCCGGGGTCAGGATAAAAGACAGATTTTTGACAAATTTCAAAATCTCTCAGATATTGTCCAAATTATTTTTTATTTCACTTCTAGACATGTGAAATGCATGAACTAGGGCAAAAAAGTGTGAAAAAATTGGTTTGATTTTTTTTAGTACTTTTCAGTTTTTCTTAGTTCTCACATAAGGTCTGGGGTCAGGACAAAAGACAGATTTTTGACAAATTTCAAAATCTGTCAGATATTGTCCAAATCATTTTTTATTTCACTTCTAGACATGTGAAATGCATGAACTAGGGCAAAAAAGTGTAAAAAAATTGGTTTGATTTTTTTTAGTACCTTTCAGTTTTTTTTAGTTTTCACATAAGTTCCGGGGTCAGGACAAAAGACAGATTTTTGACAAATTTCAAAATCTGTCAGATATTGTCCAAATCATTTTTTATTTCATTTCTAGACATGTGAAAGGCATGAACTAGTGCAAAAAAGTGTAACAAAATTGGTTTGATTTTTTTTAGTACTTTTCAGTTTTTCTTAGTTTTCACATAAGGTCCGGGGTCAGGACAAAAGACAGAATTTTTACAAATTTCAAAATATGTCAGATATTGTCCAAATCATTTTTTATTTCACTTATAGACATGTGATATGCATGAACTAGGGCAAAAAAGTGTAAAAAAATTGGTTTGATTTTTTTTAGTACCTTTCAGTTTTTTTTAGTTTTCACATAAGGTCCGGGGTCAGGACAAAAGACAGATTTTGACAAATTTCAAAATATGTCAGATATTATTTGGTCCAAATTATTTTTTATTTCACGTCTAGACATGTGAAATGCTTGAACTAGTGCAAAAAAGTGTAAAAATATTGGTTTGATTTTTTTTAGTACCTTTCAGTTTTTCTTAGTTTTCACATAAGGTCCGGGTCAGGACAAAAGACAGATTTTTGACAAATTTCAAAATCTGTCAGATATTGTCCTCAAATTATTTTTTTATTTCACGTCTAGACATGTGAAATGCATGAACTAGTGCAAAAAAGTGTAACAAAATTGGTTTGATTTTTTTTTAGTACTTTTCAGTTTTTCTAGTTTTCACATAAGGTCCGGGGTCAGGACAAAAGACAGATTTTTGACAAATTTCAAAATCTGTCAGATATTGTCCAAATCATTTTTTATTTCACTTCTAGACATGTGAAATGCATGAACTAGTGCAAAAAAGTGTAAAAATATTGGTTTGATTTTTTTTTAGTACCTTTCAGTTTTTCTTAGTTTTCACATAAGGTCCGGGGTCAGGACAAAGACAGATTTTTGACAAATTTCAAAATATGTCAGATATTGTCCAAATTATTTTTTATTTCACGTCTAGACATGTGAAATGCATGAACTAGTGCAAAAAAGTGTAACAAAATGGTTTGATTTTTTTTTAGTACTTTTCAGTTTTCTTAGTTTTCACATAAGGTCCGGGGTCAGGACAAAAAGACAGATTTTTGACAAATTTCAAATCTGTCAGATATTGTCCAAATCATTTTTATTTCACTTCTAGACATGTGAAATGCAAGAACTAGGGCAAAAAGTGTAAAAAATTGTTTGATTTTTTTTAGTACCTTGCAGTTTTTCTTAGTTTTCACATAAGGTCCGGGGTCAGGACAAAAGATAGATTTTTGACAAATTTCAAAATATGTCAGATATTGTCCAAATTATTTTTTATTTCACGTCTAGACATGTGAAATGCATGAACTAGTGCAAAAAAGTGTAACCAAAATTGGTTTGATTTTTTTTTAGTACTTTTCAGTTTTTCTAGTTTTCACATAAGGTCCGGGTCAGGACAAAAGACAGATTTTTGACAAATTCAAAATCTGTCAGATATTGTCCAAATCATTTTTTAATTTCATTTCTAGACATGTGAAATGCATGAACTAGGGCAAAAAAAGTGAAAAACATTGGTCTGATTTTTTTTAGTACTTTACAGTTTTTCTTAGTTTTTACATAAGGTCCGGGGTCAGGACAAAAGACAGATTTTTTACAAATTTCAAAATATGTCAGATATTGTCCAAATTATTTTTTATTTCACGTCTAGACATGTGAAATGCATGAACTAGGAGCAAAAAAAGTGAAAAAAAATTGGTCTGATTTTTTTTAGTACTTATCAGTTTTTCTTAGTTTTCACATAAGGTCCGGGGTCAGGACAAAAGACAGATTTTTGACAAATTTCAAAATATGTCAGATATTGTCCAAATTATTTTTTATTTCACGTCTAGACATGTGAAATGCATGAACTAGTGCAAAAAAGTGTAACAAAATTGATTTGATTTTTTTTTAGTACTTTTCAGTTTTTTCTTAGTTTTCACATAAGGTCCGGGGTCAGGACAAAAGACAGATTTTTGACAAATTTCAAAATATGTCAGATATTGTCCAAATTATTTTTTATTTCACGTCTAGACATGTGAAATGCATGAACTAGTGCAAAAAAGTGTAACAAAATTGATTTGATTTTTTTTTAGTACTTTTCAGTTTTTCTTAGTTTTCACATAAGGTCCGGGGTCAGGACAAAAGACAGATTTTTGACAAATTTCAAAATCTGTCAGATATTGTCCAAATCATTTTTTATTTCATTTCTAGACATGTGAAATGCATTAACTAGTGCAAAAAAGTTTAACAAAATTGGTTTGATTTTTTTTAGTACTTTTCAGTTTTTCTTAGTTTTCACATAAGGTCCGGGATCAGGACAAAAGACAGATTTTTGACAAATTTCAAAATCTGTCAGATATTGTCCAAATCATTTTTTATTTCACTTATAGACATGTGAAATGCATGAACTAGGGCAAAAAAAGTGTAAAAAAATTGGTTTGATTTTTTTTAGTACCTTTCAGTTTTTCTTAGTTTTCACATAAGGTCCGGGGTCAGGACAAAAGACAGATTTTTGACAAATTTCAAAATATGTCAGATATTGTCCAAATCATTTTTTATTTCACTTATAGACATGTGAAATGCATGAACTAGGGCAAAAAAGTGTAAAAAAATTGGTTTGATTTTTTTTTAGTACCTTGCAGTTTTTCTTAGTTTTCACATAAGGTCCGGGGTCAGGACAAAAGACAGATTTTTGACAAATTTCAAAATCTGTCAGATATTGTCCAAATCATTTTTTATTTCATTTCTAGACATGTGAAATGCATGAACTAGGGCAAAAAAAGTGAAAAAAAATTGGTCTGATTTTTTTTAGTACTTTTCAGTTTTTCTTAGTTTTCACATAAGGTCCGGGGTCAGGACAAAAGACAGATTTTTGACAAATTTCAAAATCTGTCAGATATTGTCCAAATTATTTTTTATTTCACGTCTAGACATGTGAAATGCATGAACTAGTGCAAAAAAGTGTAACAAAATTGATTTGATTTTTTTTTAGTACTTTTCAGTTTATCTTAGTTTTCACATAAGGTCCGGGGTCAGGACAAAAGACAGATTTCTGACAAATTTCAAAATCTGTCAGGTATTGTCCAAATCATTTTTTATTTAATTTCTAGACATGTGAAATGCATGAACTAGGGCAAGAAAGTGTGAAAAAAATTGTTTGATTTTTTTTTAGTACCTTGCAGTTTTTCTTAGTTTTCACATAAGGTCCGGGGTCAGGATAAAAGACAGATTTTTGACAAATTTCAAAATATGTCAGATATTGTCCAAATTATTTTTTATTTCACGTCTAGACATGTGAAATGCATGAACTAGTGCAAAAAAGTGTAACAAAATTGATTTGATTTTTTTTTTAGTACTTTTCAGTTTTTCTTAGTTTTCACATAAGGTCCGGGGTCAGGACAAAAGACAGATTTTTGACAAATTTCAAAATATGTCAGATATTGTCCAAATTATTTTTTATTTCACGTCTAGACATGTGAAATGCATGAACTAGTGCAAGAAAGTGTAACAAAATTGGTTTGATTTTTTTTTAGTACTTTTCAGTTTTTCTTAGTTTTCACATAAGGTCCGGGGTCAGGACAAAAGACAGATTTTTGACAAATTTCAAAATCTTTCAGATATTGTCCAAATCATTTTTTATTTCACTTCTAGACATGTGAAATGCATGAACTAGGGCAAAAAAGTGTAACAAAATTGGTTTGATTTTTTTTAGTACTTTTCAGTTTTTCTTAGTTTTCACATAAGGTCCGGGGTCAGGACAAAAGACAGAATTTTGACAAATTTCAAAATATGTCAGATATTGTCCAAATTATTTTTTATTTCACTTCTAGACATGTGAAATGCATGAACTAGGGCAAAAAAGTGTGAAAAAATTGGTTTGATTTTTTTTTAGTACCTTGCAGTTTTTCTTAGTTTTCACATAAGGTCTGGGGTCAGGACAAAAGACAGATTTTTGACAAATTTCAAAATATGTCAGATATTGTCCAAATCATTTTTTATTTCACTTATAGACATGTGAAATGCATGAACTAGGGCAAAAAAGTGTAAAAAAATTGGTTTGATTTTTGATTAGTACCTTGCAGTTTTTCATAGTTTTCACATAAGGTCCGGGGTCAGGACAAAAGACAGATTTTTGACAAATTTCAAAATATGTCAGATATTGTCCAAATTATTTTTTATTTCACTTCTAGACATGTGAAATGCATGAACTAGTGCAAAAAAGTGTAACAAAATTGGTTTGATTTTTTTTTAGTACTTTTCAGTTTTTCTTAGTTCTCACATAAGGTCCAGGGTCAGGATAAAAGACAGATTTTTGACAAATTTCAAAATCTCTCAGATATTGTCCAAATTATTTTTTATTTCACTTCTAGACATGTGAAATGCATGAACTAGGGCAAAAAAGTGTGAAAAAATTGGTTTGATTTTTTTTAGTACTTTTCAGTTTTTCTTAGTTCTCACATAAGGTCTGGGGTCAGGACAAAAGACAGATTTTTGACAAATTTCAAAATCTGTCAGATATTGTCCAAATCATTTTTTATTTCATTTCTAGACATGTGAAATGCACGAACTAGGGCAAAAAAAGTGAAAAAAAATTGGTCTGATTCTTTTTAGTACTTTTCAGTTTTTCTTAGTTTTCACATAAGGTCCGGGGTCAGGACAAAAGACAGATTTTTGACAAATTTCAAAATATGTCAGATATTGTCCAAATCATTTTTTATTTCATTTCTAGACATGTGAAATGCATGAACTAGGGCAAAAAAAGTGAATAAAAATTGGTCTGATTTTTTTTAGTACTTTTCAGTTTTTCTTAGTTTTCACATAAGGTCCGGGGTCAGGACAAAAGACAGATTTCTGACAAATTTCAAAATCTGTCAGATATTGTCCAAATCATTTTTTATCTAATTTCTAGACATGTGAAATGCATGAACCAGGGCAAAAAAGTGTAAAAAAATTGGTTTGATTTTTTTTAGTACCTTTCAGTTTTTCTTAGTTTTCACATAAGGTCCGGGGTCAGGACAAAAGACAGATTTTTGACAAATTTCAAAATATGACAGATATTGTCCAAATCATTTATTATTTCACTTATAGACATGTGAAATGCATGAACTAGGGCAAAAAAGTGTAAAAAAATTGGTTTGATTTTTTTTAGTACCTTGCAGTTTTTCTTAGTTTTCACATAAGATCCGGGGTCAGGACAAAAGACAGATTTTTGACAAATTTCAAAATATGTCAGATATTGTCCAAATTATTTTTTATTTCACGTCTAGACATGTGAAATGCATGAACTAGTGCAAAAAAGTGTAACAAAATTGATTTGATTTTTTTTTAGTACTTTTCAGTTTTTCTTAGTTTTCACATAAGGTCCGGGGTCAGGACAAAAGACAGATTTTTGACAAATTTCAAAATCTGTCAGATATTGTCCAAATCATTTTTTATTTCATTTCTAGACATGTGAAATGCACGAACTAGGGCAAAAAAAGTGAAAAAAAATTGGTCTGATTTTTTTTAGTACTTTTCAGTTTTTCTTAGTTTTCACGTAAGGTCCGGGGTCAGGAAAAAAGACAGATTTTTGACAAATTTCAAAATCTGTCAGATATTGTCCAAATGATTTTTTATTTCACTTCTAGACATGTGAAATGCATGAACTAGGGCAAAAAAGTGTAAAAAAATTGGTTTGATTTTTTTTAGTACCTTTCAGTTTTTCTTAGTTTTCACATAAGGTCCGGGGTCAGGACAAAAGACAGATTTCTGACAAATTTCAAAATCTGTCAGATATTGTCCAAATCATTTTTTATCTAATTTCTAGACATGTGAAATGCATGAACCAGGGCAAAAAAGTGTAAAAAAATTGGTTTGATTTTTTTTAGTACCTTTCAGTTTTTCTTAGTTTTCACATAAGGTCCGGGGTCAGGACAAAAGACAGATTTTTGACAAATTTCAAAATATGACAGATATTGTCCAAATCATTTATTATTTCACTTATAGACATGTGAAATGCATGAACTAGGGCAAAAAAGTGTAAAAAAATTGGTTTGATTTTTTTTAGTACCTTGCAGTTTTTCTTAGTTTTCACATAAGGTCCGGGGTCAGGACAAAAGACAGATTTTTGACAAATTTCAAAATATGTCAGATATTGTCCAAATTATTTTTTATTTCACGTCTAGACATGTGAAATGCATGAACTAGTGCAAAAAAGTGTAACAAAATTGATTTGATTTTTTTTTAGTACTTTTCAGTTTTTCTTAGTTTTCACATAAGGTCCGGGGTCAGGACAAAAGACAGATTTTTGACAAATTTCAAAATCTGTCAGATATTGTCCAAATCATTTTTTATTTCATTTCTAGACATGTGAAATGCACGAACTAGGGCAAAAAAAGTGAAAAAAAATTGGTCTGATTTTTTTTAGTACTTTTCAGTTTTTCTTAGTTTTCACGTAAGGTCCGGGGTCAGGAAAAAAGACAGATTTTTGACAAATTTCAAAATCTGTCAGATATTGTCCAAATGATTTTTTATTTCACTTCTAGACATGTGAAATGCATGAACTAGGGCAAAAAAGTGTAAAAAAATTGGTTTGATTTTTTTTAGTACCTTTCAGTTTTTCTTAGTTTTCACATAAGGTCCGGGGTCAGGACAAAAGACAGATTTTTTACAAATTTCCAAATATGTCAGATATTTTCCAAATCATTTTTTATTTCACTTCTAGACATGTGAAATGCATGAACTAGGGCAAAAAAGTGTAAAAAAATTGGTTTGATTTTTTTTAGTTCCTTGCAGTTTTTCCTTAGTTTTCACATAAGGTCCGGGGTCAGGACAAAAGACAGAATTTTGACAAATTTCAAAATATGTCAGATATTGTCCAAATCATTTTTTATTTCACTTATAGACATGTGAAATGCATGAACTAGGGCAAAAAAGTGTAAAAAAATTGGTTTGATTTTTTTTAGTACCTTTCAGTTTTTTTTAGTTTTCACATAAGGTCCGGGGTCAGGACAAAAGACAGATTTTTGACAAATTTCAAAATCTTTCAGATATTGTCCAAATCATTTTTTATTTCATTTCTAGACATGTGAAATGCATGAACTAGGGCAAGAAAGTGTGAAAAAATTGGTTTGATTTTTTTTTAGTACCTTGCAGTTTTTCTTAGTTTTCACATAAGGTCCGGGGTCAGGATAAAAGACAGATTTTTGACAAATTTCAAAATATGTCAGATATTGTCCAAATTATTTTTTATTTCACGTCTAGACATGTGAAATGCATGAACTAGTGCAAAAAAGTGTAACAAAATTGATTTGATTTTTTTTTAGTACTTTTCAGTTTTTCTTAGTTTTCACATAAGGTCCGGGGTCAGGACAAAAGACAGATTTTTGACAAATTTCAAAATCTGTCAGATATTGTCCAAATCATTTTTTATTTCACGTCTAGACATGTGAAATGCATGAACTAGTGCAAAAAAGTGTAACAAAATTGATTTGATTTTTTTTTAGTACTTTTCAGTTTTTCTTAGTTTTCACATAAGGTCCGGGGTCAGGACAAAAGACAGATTTTTGACAAATTTCAAAATATGTCAGATATTGTCCAAATTATTTTTTATTTCACGTCTAGACATGTGAAATGCATGAACTAGTGCAAAAAAAGTGTAACAAAATTGGTTTGATTTTTTTTTAGTACTTTTCAGTTTTTCTTAGTTTTCACATAAGGTCCGGGGTCAGGACAAAAGACAGATTTTTGACAAATTTCAAAATATGTCAGATATTGTCCAAATGATTTTTTATTTCACGTCTAGACATGTGAAATGCATGAATTAGTGCAAAAAAGTGTAACAAAATTGATTTGATTTTTTTTTAGTACTTTTCAGTTTTTCTTAGTTTTCACATAAGGTCCGGGGTCAGGACAAAAGACAGATTTTTGACAAATTTCAAAATCTGTCAGATATTGTCCAAATCATTTTTTATTTCACTTCTAGACATGTGAAATGCATGAACTAGGGCAAAAAAGTGTAAAAAAATTGGTTTGATTTTTTTTAGTACCTTGCAGTTTTTCTTAGTTTTCACATAAGGTCCGGGGTCAGGACAAAATATAGATTTTTGACAAATTTCAAAATCTGTCAGATATTGTCTAAATCATTTTTTATTTCATTTCTAGACATGTGAAATGCATGAACTAGGGCAAGAAAGTGTGAAAAAATTGGTTTGATTTTTTTTTAGTACCTTGCAGTTTTTCTTAGTTTTCACATAAGGTCCGGGGTCAGGACAAAAGACAGATTTTTGACAAATTTCAAAATATGACAGATATTGTCCAAATCATTTATTATTTCACTTATAGACATGTGAAATGCATGAACTAGGGCAAAAAAGTGTAAAAAAATTGGTTTGATTTTTTTTAGGACCTTGCAGTTTTTCTTAGTTTTCACATAAGGTCCGGGGTCAGGACAAAAGACAGATTTTTGACAAATTTCAAAATATGTCAGATATTGTCCAAATTATTTTTTATTTCACGTCTAGACATGTGAAATGCATGAACTAGTGCAAAAAAGTGTAACAAAATTGATTTGATTTTTTTTTAGTACTTTTCAGTTTTTCTTAGTTTTCACATAAGGTCCGGGGTCAGGACAAAAGACAGATTTTTGACAAATTTCAAAATCTGTCAGATATTGTCCAAATCATTTTTTATTTCACTTCTAGACATGTGAAATGCATGAACTAGGGCAAAAAAGTGTAAAAAAATTGGTTTGATTTTTTTTAGTACCTTTCAGTTTTTCTTAGTTTTCACATAAGGTCCGGGGTCAGGACAAAATATAGATTTTTGACAAATTTCAAAATCTGTCAGATATTGTCTAAATCATTTTTTATTTCATTTCTAGACATGTGAAATGCATGAACTAGGGCAAGAAAGTGTGAAAAAATTGGTTTGATTTTTTTTAGTACCTTGCAGTTTTTCTTAGTTTTCACATAAGGTCCGGGGTCAGGACAAAAGACAGATTTTTGACAAATTTCAAAATATGACAGATATTGTCCAAATCATTTATTATTTCACTTATAGATATGTGAAATGCATGAACTAGGGCAAAAAAGTGTAAAAAAATTGGTTTGATTTTTTTTAGTACCTTGCAGTTTTTCTTAGTTTTCACATAAGGTCCGGGGTCAGGACAAAAGACAGATTTTTGACAAATTTCAAAATATGTCAGATATTGTCCAAATTATTTTTTATTTCATTTCTAGACATGTGAAATGCATGAACTAGGGCAAAAAAGTGTAAAAAAATTGGTTTGATTTTTTTTAGTTCCTAGCAGTTTTTCTTAGTTTTCACATAAGGTCCGGGGTCAGGACAAAAGACAGATTTTTTACAAATTTCAAAATCTCTCAGATATTGTCCAAATTATTTTTTATTTCACTTCTAGACATGTGAAATGCATGAACTAGGGCAAAAAAAGTGAAAAAAAATTGGTCTGATTTTTTTTTGTACTTTTCAGTTTTTCTTAGTTTTTACATAAGGTCCGGGATCAGGACAAAAGACAGATTTTTTACAAATTTCAAAATATGTCAGATATTGTCCAAATTATTTTTTATTTCACGTCTAGACATGTGAAATGCATGAACTAGTGCAAAAAAGTGTAACAAAATTGATTTGATTTTTTTTTAGTACTTTTCAGTTTTTCTTAGTTTTCACATAAGGTCCGGGGTCAGGACAAAAGACAGAATTTTGACAAATTTCAAAATATGTCAGATATTGTCCAAATCATTTTTTATTTCACTTATAGACATGTGAAATGCATGAACTAGGGCAAAAAATTGTAAAAAAATTGGTTTGATTTTTTTTAGTACCTTTCAGTTTTTTTTAGTTTTCACATAAGGTCCGGGGTCAGGACAAAAGACAGATTTTTGACAAATTTCAAAATCTGTCAGATATTGTCCAAATCATTTTTTATTTCACGTCTAGACATGTGAAATGCATGAACTAGTGCAAAAAAGTGTAACAAAATTGGTTTGATTTTTTTTTAGTACTTTTCAGTTTTTCTTAGTTTTCACATAAGGTCCGGGGTCAGGACAAAAGACAGATTTTTGACAAATTCAAAATCTGTCAGATATTGTCCAAATCATTTTTTATTTCATTTCTATACAATGTGAAATGCATGAACTAGGGCAAAAAAGTGTAAAAAAATTGGTTTGATTTTTTTTAGTACTTTTCAGTTTTTCTTAGTTTTCACATAAGGTCCGGGGTAAGGACAAAAGACAGATTTTTGACAAATTTCAAAATATGTCAGATATTGTCCAAATTATTTTTTATTTCACGTCTAGACATGTGAAATGCATGAACTAGTGCAAAAAAGTGTAACAAAATTGGTTTGATTTTTTTTTAGTACTTTTCAGTTTTTCTTAGTTTTCACATAAGGTCCGGGGTCAGGACAAAAGACAGATTTTTGACAAATTTCAAAATATGTCAGATATTGTCCAAATTATTTTTTATTTCACGTCTAGACATGTGAAATGCATTAACTAGTGCAAAAAAGTGTAACAAAATTGATTTGATTTTTTTTTAGTACTTTTCAGTTTTTCTTAGTTTTCACATAAGGTCCGGGGTCAGGACAAAAGACAGATTTTTGACAAATTTCAAAATATGTCAGATATTGTCCAAATCATTTTTTATTTCACTTATAGACATGTGAAATGCATGAACTTGGGCAAAAAAGTGTAAAAAAATGGTTTGATTTTTTTTTAGTACCTTGCAGTTTTTCTTAGTTTTCACATAAGGTCCGGGGTCAGGACAAAAGACAGATTTTTGACAAATTTCAAAATATGTCAGATATTGTCCAAATTATTTTTTATTTCACGTCTAGACATGTGAAATGCATGAACTAGTGCAAAAAAGTGTAACAAAATTGGTTTGATTTTTTTTTAGTACTTTTCAGTTTTTCTTAGTTTTCACATAAGGTCCGGGGTCAGGACAAAAGACAGATTTTTGACAAATTTCAAAATATGTCAGATATTGTCCAAATTATTTTTTATTTCACGTCTAGACATGTGAAATGCATGAACTAGTGCAAAAAAGTGTAACAAAATTGGTTTGATTTTTTTTTTGTACTTTTCAGTTTTTCTTAGTTTTCACATAAGGTCCGGGGTCAGGACAAAAGACAGATTTTTGACAAATTCAAAATCTGTCAGATATTGTCCAAATCATTTTTTATTTCATTTCTATACAATGTGAAATGCATGAACTAGGGCAAAAAAGTGTAAAAAAATTGGTTTGATTTTTTTTAGTACTTTTCAGTTTTTCTTAGTTTTCACATAAGGTCCGGGGTAAGGACAAAAGACAGATTTTTGACAAATTTCAAAATCTGTCAGATATTGTCCAAATCATTTTTTAATTCATTTCTAGACATGTGAAATGCATGAACTAGGGCAAAAAAAGTGAAAAAACATTGGTCTGATTTTTTTTAGTACTTTTCAGTTTTTCTTAGTTTTTACATAAGGTCCGGGGTCAGGACAAAAGACAGATTTTTTACAAATTTCAAAATATGTCAGATATTGTCCAAATTATTTTTTATTTCACGTCTAGACATGTGAAATGCATGAACTAGGGCAAAAAAAGTGAAAAAAAATTGGTCTGATTTTTTTTAGTACTTATCAGTTTTTCTTAGTTTTCACATAAGGTCCGGGGTCAGGACAAAAGACAGATTTTTGACAAATTTCAAAATATGTCAGATATTGTCCAAATTATTTTTTATTTCACGTCTAGACATGTGAAATGCATGAACTAGTGCAAAAAAGTGTAACAAAATTGATTTGATTTTTTTTTAGTACTTTTCAGTTTTTCTTAGTTTTCAAATATGGGCCGGGGTCAGGACAAAAGACAGATTTCTGACAAATTTCAAAATCTGTCAGGTATTGTCCAAATCATTTTTTATTTAATTTCTAGACATGTGAAATGCATGAACTAGGGCAAGAAAGTGTGAAAAAAATTGTTTGATTTTTTTTTAGTACCTTGCAGTTTTTCTTAGTTTTCACATAAGGTCCGGGGTCAGGATAAAAGACAGATTTTTGACAAATTTCAAAATATGTCAGATATTGTCCAAATTATTTTTTATTTCACGTCTAGACATGTGAAATGCATGAACTAGTGCAAAAAAGTGTAACAAAATTGATTTGATTTTTTTTTTAGTACTTTTCAGTTTTTCTTAGTTTTCACATAAGGTCCGGGGTCAGGACAAAAGACAGATTTTTGACAAATTTCAAAATATGTCAGATATTGTCCAAATTATTTTTTATTTCACGTCTAGACATGTGAAATGCATGAACTAGTGCAAGAAAGTGTAACAAAATTGGTTTGATTTTTTTTTAGTACTTTTCAGTTTTTCTTAGTTTTCACATAAGGTCCGGGGTCAGGACAAAAGACAGATTTTTGACAAATTTCAAAATCTTTCAGATATTGTCCAAATCATTTTTTATTTCACTTCTAGACATGTGAAATGCATGAACTAGGGCAAAAAAGTGTAACAAAATTGGTTTGATTTTTTTTAGTACTTTTCAGTTTTTCTTAGTTTTCACATAAGGTCCGGGGTCAGGACAAAAGACAGATTTTTGACAAATTTCAAAATATGTCAGATATTGTCCAAATTATTTTTTATTTCACTTCTAGACATGTGAAATGCATGAACTAGGGCAAAAAAGTGTGAAAAAATTGGTTTGATTTTTTTTTAGTACCTTGCAGTTTTTCTTAGTTTTCACATAAGGTCTGGGGTCAGGACAAAAGACAGATTTTTGACAAATTTCAAAATATGTCAGATATTGTCCAAATCATTTTTTATTTCACTTATAGACATGTGAAATGCATGAACTAGGGCAAAAAAGTGTAACAAAATTGGTTTGATTTTTTTTTAGTACTTTTCAGTTTTTCTTAGTTTTCACATAAGGTCCGGGGTCAGGACAAAAGACAGATTTTTTACAAATTTCAAAATATGTCAGATATTGTCCAAATCATTTTTTATTTCACTTATAGACATGTGAAATGCATGAACTAGTGCAAAAAAGTGTAACAAAATTGGTTTGATTTTTTTTTAGTACTTTTCAGTTTTTCTTAGTTTTCACATAAGGTCCGGGGTCAGGACAAAAGACAGATTTTTGACAAATTTCAAAATCTGTCAGATATTGTCCAAATTATTTTTTATTTCACGTCTAGACATGTGAAATGCATGAACTAGTGCAAAAAAGTGTAACAAAATTGGTTTGATTTTTTTTTAGTACTTTTCAGTTTTTCTTAGTTTTCACATAAGGTCCGGGGTCAGGACAAAAGACAGATTTTTGACAAATTTCAAAATATGTCAGATATTGTCCAAATTATTTTTTATTTCACTTCTAGACATGTGAAATGCATGAACTAGGGCAAAAAAGTGTGAAAAAATTGGTTTGATTTTTTTTTAGTACCTTGCAGTTTTTCTTAGTTTTCACATAAGGTCTGGGGTCAGGACAAAAGACAGATTTTTGACAAATTTCAAAATATGTCAGATATTGTCCAAATCATTTTTTATTTCACTTATAGACATGTGAAATGCATGAACTAGGGCAAAAAAGTGTAACAAAATTGGTTTGATTTTTTTTTAGTACTTTTCAGTTTTTCTTAGTTTTCACATAAGGTCCGGGGTCAGGACAAAAGACAGATTTTTTACAAATTTCAAAATATGTCAGATATTGTCCAAATCATTTTTTATTTCACTTATAGACATGTGAAATGCATGAACTAGTGCAAAAAAGTGTAACAAAATTGGTTTGATTTTTTTTTAGTACTTTTCAGTTTTTCTTAGTTTTCACATAAGGTCCGGGGTCAGGACAAAAGACAGATTTTTGACAAATTTCAAAATCTGTCAGATATTGTCCAAATTATTTTTTATTTCACGTCTAGACATGTGAAATGCATGAACTAGTGCAAAAAAGTGTAACAAAATTGGTTTGATTTTTTTTTAGTACTTTTCAGTTTTTCTTAGTTTTCACATAAGGTCCGGGGTCAGGACAAAAGACAGATTTTTGACAAATTTCAAAATATGTCAGATATTGTCCAAATCATTTTTTATTTCACTTATAGACATGTGAAATGCATGAACTAGGGCAAAAAAGTGTAAAAAAATTGGTTTGATTTTTTTTAGTACCTTTCAGTTTTTCTTAGTTTTCACATAAGGTCCGGGGTCAGGACAAAAGATAGATTTTTGACAAATTTCAAAATCTGTCAGATATTGTCCAAATCATTTTTTATTTCATTTCTAGACATGTGAAATGTATGAACTAGGGCAAGAAAGTGTGAAAAAATTGGTTTGATTTTTTTTTAGTACCGTGCAGTATTTCTTAGTTTTCACATAAGGTCCGGGGTCAGGACAAAAGACAGATTTTTGACAAATTTCAAAATATGACAGATATTGTCCAAATCATTTTTTATTTCACTTATAGACATGTGAAATGCATGAACTAGGGCAAAAAAGTGTAAAAAAATTGGTTTGATTTTTTTTAGTACCTTGCAGTTTTTTTTAGTTTTCACATAAGGTCCGGGGTCAGGACAAAAGACAGATTTTTGACAAATTTCAAAATATGTCAGATATTGTCCAAATTATTTTTTATTTCACGTCTAGACATGTGAAATGCATGAACTAGTGCAAAAAAGTGTAACAAAATTGGTTTGATTTTTTTTTAGTACTTTTCAGTTTTTCTTAGTTTTCACATAAGGTCCGGGGTCAGGACAAAAGACAGATTTTTGACAAATTTCAAAATCTGTCAGATATTGTCCAAATCATTTTTTATTTCACTTCTAGACATGTGAAATGCAAGAACTAGGGCAAAAAAGTGTAAAAAAATGGTTTGATTTTTTTTTAGTACCTTGCAGTTTTTCTTAGTTTTCACATAAGGTCCGGGGTCAGGACAAAAGATAGATTTTTGACAAATTTCAAAATATGTCAGATATTGTCCAAATTATTTTTTATTTCACGTCTAGACATGTGAAATGCATGAACTAGTGCAAAAAAGTGTAACAAAATTGGTTTGATTTTTTTTTAGTACTTTTCAGTTTTTCTTAGTTTTCACATAAGGTCCGGGGTCAGGACAAAAGACAGATTTTTGACAAATTCAAAATCTGTCAGATATTGTCCAAATCATTTTTTATTTCATTTCTATACAATGTGAAATGCATGAACTAGGGCAAAAAAGTGTAAAAAAATTGGTTTGATTTTTTTTAGTACTTTTCAGTTTTTCTTAGTTTTCACATAAGGTCCGGGGTAAGGACAAAAGACAGATTTTTGACAAATTTCAAAATCTGTCAGATATTGTCCAAATCATTTTTTAATTCATTTCTAGACATGTGAAATGCATGAACTAGGGCAAAAAAAGTGAAAAAACATTGGTCTGATTTTTTTTAGTACTTTTCAGTTTTTCTTAGTTTTTACATAAGGTCCGGGGTCAGGACAAAAGACAGATTTTTTACAAATTTCAAAATATGTCAGATATTGTCCAAATTATTTTTTATTTCACGTCTAGACATGTGAAATGCATGAACTAGGGCAAAAAAAGTGAAAAAAAATTGGTCTGATTTTTTTTAGTACTTATCAGTTTTTCTTAGTTTTCACATAAGGTCCGGGGTCAGGACAAAAGACAGATTTTTGACAAATTTCAAAATATGTCAGATATTGTCCAAATCATTTTTTATTTAATTTCTAGACATGTGAAATGCATGAACTAGGGCAAGAAAGTGTGAAAAAAATTGTTTGATTTTTTTTTAGTACCTTGCAGTTTTTCTTAGTTTTCACATAAGGTCCGGGGTCAGGATAAAAGACAGATTTTTGACAAATTTCAAAATATGTCAGATATTGTCCAAATTATTTTTTATTTCACGTCTAGACATGTGAAATGCATGAACTAGTGCAAAAAAGTGTAACAAAATTGATTTGATTTTTTTTTGTACTTTTCAGTTTTTCTTAGTTTTCACATAAGGTCCGGGGTCAGGACAAAAGACAGATTTTTGACAAATTTCAAAATCTGTCAGATATTGTCCAAATCATTTTTTATTTCACTTCTAGACATGTGAAATGCATGAACTCGGGCAAAAAAGTGTAAAAAAATTGGTTTGATTTTTTTTAGTACCTTTCAGTTTTTCTTAGTTTTCACATAAGGTCCGGGGTCAGGACAAAAGACAGATTTTTGACAAATTTCAAAATCTGTCAGATATTGTCCAAATCATTTTTTATTTCATTTCTAGACATGTGAAATGCATGAACTAGGGCAAAAAAAGTGAAAAAAAATTGGTCTGATTTTTTTTAGTACTTTTCAGTTTTTCTTAGTTTTCACGTAAGGTCCGGGGTCAGGAAAAAAGACAGATTTTTGACAAATTTCAAAATCTGTCAGATATTGTCCAAATCATTTTTTATTTCACTTCTAGACATGTGAAATGCATGAACTAGGGCAAGAAAGTGTGAAAAAATTGGTTTGATTTTTTTTTAGTACCTTGCAGTTTTTCTTAGTTTTCACATAAGGTCCGGGGTCAGGACAAAAGACAGATTTTTGAAAAATTTCAAAATATGACAGATATTGTCCAAATCATTTATTATTTCACTTATAGACATGTGAAATGCATGAACTAGGGCAAAAAAGTGTAAAAAAATTGGTTTGATTTTTTTTAGTACCTTGCAGTTTTTCTTAGTTTTCACATAAGGTCCGGGGTCAGGACAAAAGACAGATTTTTGACAAATTTCAAAATATGTCAGATATTGTCCAAATTATTTTTTATTTCACGTCTAGACATGTGAAATGCATGAACTAGTGCAAAAAAGTGTAACAAAATTGATTTGATTTTTTTTTGTACTTTTCAGTTTTTCTTAGTTTTCACATAAGGTCCGGGGTCAGGACAAAAGACAGATTTTTGACAAATTTCAAAATATGTCAGATATTGTCCAAATTATTTTTTATTTCACGTCTAGACATGTGAAATGCATGAACTAGTGCAAAAAAGTGTAAAAATATTGGTTTGATTTTTTTTAGTACCTTTCAGTTTTTCTTAGTTTTCACATAAGGTCCGGGGTCAGGACAAAAGACAGATTTTTGACAAATTTCAAAATCTGTCAGATATTGTCCAAATTATTTTTTATTTCACGTCTAGACATGTGAAATGCATGAACTAGTGCAAAAAAGTGTAACAAAATTGGTTTGATTTTTTTTTAGTACTTTTCAGTTTTTCTTAGTTTTCACATAAGGTCCGGGGTCAGGACAAAAGACAGATTTTTGACAAATTTCAAAATCTGTCAGATATTGTCCAAATTATTTTTTATTTCACGTCTAGACATGTGAAATGCATGAACTAGTGCAAAAAAGTGTAACAAAAATGGTTTGATTTTTTTTTAGTACTTTTCAGTTTTTCTTAGTTTTCACATAAGGTCCGGGGTCAGGACAAAAGACAGATTTTTTACAAATTTCAAAATATGTCAGATATTGTCCAAATCATTTTTTTATTTCACTTATAGACATGTGAAATGCATGAACTAGTGCAAAAAAGTGTAACAAAATTGGTTTGATTTTTTTTTAGTACTTTTCAGTTTTTCTTAGTTTTCACATAAGGTCCGGGGTCAGGACAAAAGACAGATTTTGACAAATTTCAAAATCTGTCAGATATTGTCCAAATTATTTTTTATTTCACGTCTAGACATGTGAAATGCATGAACTAGTGCAAAAAAGTGTAACAAAATTGGTTTGATTTTTTTTTAGTACTTTTCAGTTTTCCTTAGTTTTCACATAAGGTCCGGGGTCAGGACAAAAGACAGATTTTTGACAAATTTCAAAATCTGTCAGATATTGTCCAAATCATTTTTTATTTCACTTCTAGACATGTGAAATGCAAGAACTAGGGCAAAAAAGTGTAAAAAAATGGTTTGATTTTTTTTTAGTACCTTGCAGTTTTTCTTAGTTTTCACATAAGGTCCGGGGTCAGGACAAAAGACAGATTTTTGACAAATTCAAAATCTGTCAGATATTGTCCAAATCATTTTTTATTTCATTTCTATACAATGTGAAATGCATGAACTAGGGCAAAAAAGTGTAAAAAAATTGGTTTGATTTTTTTTAGTACTTTTCAGTTTTTCTTAGTTTTCACATAAGGTCCGGGGTAAGGACAAAAGACAGATTTTTGACAAATTTCAAAATCTGTCAGATATTGTCCAAATCATTTTTTAATTCATTTCTAGACATGTGAAATGCATGAACTAGGGCAAAAAAAGTGTAAAAAAATTGGTTTGATTTTTTTTAGTACCTTTCAGTTTTTCTTAGTTTTCACATAAGGTCCGGGGTCAGGACAAAAGACAGATTTTTGACAAATTTCAAAATCTGTCAGATATTGTCCAAATCATTTTTTATTTCATTTCTAGACATGTGAAATGCACGAACTAGGGCAAAAAAAGTGAAAAAAAATTGGTCTGATTTTTTTTAGTACTTTTCAGTTTTTCTTAGTTTTCACGTAAGGTCCGGGGTCAGGAAAAAAGACAGATTTTTGACAAATTTCAAAATCTGTCAGATATTGTCCAAATGATTTTTTATTTCACTTCTAGACATGTGAAATGCATGAACTAGGGCAAAAAAGTGTAAAAAAATTGGTTTGATTTTTTTTAGTACCTTTCAGTTTTTCTTAGTTTTCACATAAGGTCCGGGGTCAGGACAAAAGACAGATTTTTTACAAATTTCCAAATATGTCAGATATTTTCCAAATCATTTTTTATTTCACTTCTAGACATGTGAAATGCATGAACTAGGGCAAAAAAGTGTAAAAAAATTGGTTTGATTTTTTTTAGTTCCTTGCAGTTTTTCCTTAGTTTTCACATAAGGTCCGGGGTCAGGACAAAAGACAGAATTTTGACAAATTTCAAAATATGTCAGATATTGTCCAAATCATTTTTTATTTCACTTATAGACATGTGAAATGCATGAACTAGGGCAAAAAAAGTGAAAAAAAATTGGTCTGATTTTTTTTAGTACCTTTCAGTTTTTTTTAGTTTTCACATAAGGTCCGGGGTCAGGACAAAAGACAGATTTTTGACAAATTTCAAAATATGTCAGATATTGTCCAAATTATTTTTTATTTCATTTCTAGACATGTGAAATGCATGAACTAGTGCAAAAAAGTGTAACAAAATTGATTTGATTTTTTTTTAGTACTTTTCAGTTTTTCTTAGTTTTCACATAAGGTCCGGGGTCAGGACAAAAGACAGAATTTTGACAAATTTCAAAATATGTCAGATATTGTCCAAATCATTTTTTATTTCACTTATAGACATGTGAAATGCATGAACTAGGGCAAAAAAGTGTAAAAAAATTGGTTTGATTTTTTTTAGTACCTTTCAGTTTTTTTTAGTTTTCACATAAGGTCCGGGGTCAGGACAAAAGACAGATTTTTGACAAATTTCAAAATCTGTCAGATATTGTCCAAATCATTTTTTATTTCATTTCTAGACATGTGAAATGCATGAACTAGGGCAAAAAAGTGTAACAAAATTGATTTGATTTTTTTTTAGTACTTTTCAGTTTTTCTTAGTTTTCACATAAGGTCCGGGGTCAGGACAAAAGACAGATTTTTGACATATTTCAAAATATGTCAGATATTGTCCAAATCATTTTTTATTTCACGTCTAGACATGTGAAATGCATGAACTAGTGCAAAAAAGTGTAACAAAATTGATTTGATTTTTTTTTAGTACTTTTCAGTTTTTCTTAGTTTTCACATAAGGTCCGGGGTCAGGACAAAAGACAGATTTTTGACAAATTTCAAAATCTGTCAGATATTGTCCAAATCATTTTTTATTTCACTTCTAGACATGTGAAATGCATGAACTAGGGCAAAAAAGTGTAAAAAAATTGGTTTGATTTTTTTTAGTACCTTGCAGTTTTTCTTAGTTTTCACATAAGGTCCGGGGTCAGGACAAAATATAGATTTTTGACAAATTTCAAAATCTGTCAGATATTGTCTAAATCATTTTTTATTTCATTTCTAGACATGTGAAATGCATGAACTAGGGCAAGAAAGTGTGAAAAAATTGGTTTGATTTTTTTTTAGTACCTTGCAGTTTTTCTTAGTTTTCACATAAGGTCCGGGGTCAGGACAAAAGACAGATTTTTGACAAATTTCAAAATATGTCAGATATTGTCCAAATTATTTTTTATTTCACGTCTAGACATGTGAAATGCATGAACTAGTGCAAAAAAGTGTAACAAAATTGATTTGATTTTTTTTTAGTACTTTTCAGTTTTTCTTAGTTTTCACATAAGGTCCGGGGTCAGGACAAAAGACAGATTTTTGACAAATTTCAAAATATGACAGATATTGTCCAAATCATTTATTATTTCACTTATAGACATGTGAAATGCATGAACTAGGGCAAAAAAGTGTAAAAAAATTGGTTTGATTTTTTTTAGTACCTTGCAGTTTTTCTTAGTTTTCACATAAGGTCCGGGGTCAGGACAAAAGACAGATTTTTGACAAATTTCAAAATCTGTCAGATATTGTCCAAATCATTTTTTATTTCACTTCTAGACATGTGAAATGCATGAACTAGGGCAAAAAAGTGTAAAAAAATTGGTTTGATTTTTTTTAGTACCTTGCAGTTTTTCTTAGTTTTCACATAAGGTCCGGGGTCAGGACAAAATATAGATTTTTGACAAATTTCAAAATCTGTCAGATATTGTCTAAATCATTTTTTATTTCATTTCTAGACATGTGAAATGCATGAACTAGGGCAAGAAAGTATGAAAAAATTGGTTTGATTTTTTTTTAGTACCTTGCAGTTTTTCTTAGTTTTCACATAAGGTCCGGGGTCAGGACAAAAGACAGATTTTTGACAAATTTCAAAATATGACAGATATTGTCCAAATCATTTATTATTTCACTTATAGACATGTGAAATGCATGAACTAGGGCAAAAAAGTGTAAAAAAATTGGTTTGATTTTTTTTAGTACCTTGCAGTTTTTCTTAGTTTTCACATAAGGTCCGGGGTCAGGACAAAAGACAGATTTTTGACAAATTTCAAAATATGTCAGATATTGTCCAAATTATTTTTTATTTCACGTCTAGACATGTGAAATGCATGAACTAGTGCAAAAAAGTGTAACAAAATTGATTTGATTTTTTTTAGTACTTTTCAGTTTTTCTTAGTTTTCACATAAGGTCCGGGGTCAGGACAAAAGACAGATTTTTGACAAATTTCAAAATCTGTCAGATATTGTCCAAATCATTTTTTATTTCACTTCTAGACATGTGAAATGCATGAACTAGGGCAAAAAAGTGTAAAAAAATTGGTTTGATTTTTTTTAGTACTTTTCAGTTTTTCTTAGTTTTCACATAAGGTCCGGGGTCAGGACAAAAGACAGATTTTTGACAAATTTCAAAATCTGTCAGATATTGTCCAAATCATTTTTTATTTCACTTCTAGACATGTGAAATGCATGAACTAGGGCAAAAAAGTGTAAAAAAATTGGTTTGATTTTTTTTAGTACCTTGCAGTTTTTCTTAGTTTTCACATAAGGTCCGGGGTCAGGACAAAAGACAGATTTTTGACAAATTTCAAAATATGACAGATATTGTCCAAATCATTTATTATTTCACTTATAGACATGTGAAATGCATGAACTAGGGCAAAAAAGTGTAAAAAAATTGGTTTGATTTTTTTTAGTACCTTGCAGTTTTTCTTAGTTTTCACATAAGGTCCGGGGTCAGGACAAAAGACAGATTTTTGACAAATTTCAAAATATGTCAGATATTGTCCAAATTATTTTTTATTTCACGTCTAGACATGTGAAATGCATGAACTAGTGCAAAAAAGTGTAACAAAATTGATTTGATTTTTTTTTAGTACTTTTCAGTTTTTCTTAGTTTTCACATAAGGTCCGGGGTCAGGACAAAAGACAGATTTTTGACAAATTTCAAAATCTGTCAGATATTGTCCAAATCATTTTTATTTCACTTCTAGACATGTGAAATGCATGAACTAGGGCAAAAAAGTGTAAAAAAATTGGTTTGATTTTTTTTAGTACCTTTCAGTTTTTCTTAGTTTTCACATAAGGTCCGGGGTCAGGACAAAATATAGATTTTTGACAAATTTCAAAATCTGTCAGATATTGTCTAAATCATTTTTTATTTCATTTCTAGACATGTGAAATGCATGAACTAGGGCAAGAAAGTGTGAAAAAATTGGTTTGATTTTTTTTTAGTACCTTGCAGTTTTTCTTAGTTTTCACATAAGGTCCGGGGTCAGGACAAAAGACAGATTTTTGACAAATTTCAAAATATGACAGATATTGTCCAAATCATTTATTATTTCACTTATAGACATGTGAAATGCATGAACTAGGGCAAAAAAGTGTAAAAAAATTGGTTTGATTTTTTTTAGTACCTTGCAGTTTTTCTTAGTTTTCACATAAGGTCCGGGGTCAGGACAAAAGACAGATTTTTGACAAATTTCAAAATATGTCAGATATTGTCCAAATTATTTTTTATTTCATTTCTAGACATGTGAAATGCATGAACTAGGGCAAAAAAGTGTAAAAAAATTGGTTTGATTTTTTTTAGTTCCTAGCAGTTTTTCTTAGTTTTCACATAAGGTCCGGGGTCAGGACAAAAGACAGATTTTTTACAAATTTCAAAATCTCTCAGATATTGTCCAAATTATTTTTTATTTCACTTCTAGACATGTGAAATGCATGAACTAGGGCAAAAAAAGTGAAAAAAAATTGGTCTGATTTTTTTTAGTACTTTTCAGTTTTTCTTAGTTTTTACATAAGGTCCGGGGTCAGGACAAAAGACAGATTTTTTACAAATTTCAAAATATGTCAGATATTGTCCAAATTATTTTTTATTTCACGTCTAGACATGTGAAATGCATGAACTAGTGCAAAAAAGTGTAACAAAATTGATTTGATTTTTTTTTAGTACTTTTCAGTTTTTCTTAGTTTTCACATAAGGTCCGGGGTCAGGACAAAAGACAGAATTTTGACAAATTTCAAAATATGTCAGATATTGTCCAAATCATTTTTTATTTCACTTATAGACATGTGAAATGCATGAACTAGGGCAAAAAAGTGTAAAAAAATTGGTTTGATTTTTTTTAGTACCTTTCAGTTTTTTTTAGTTTTCACATAAGGTCCGGGGTCAGGACAAAAGACAGATTTTTGACAAATTTCAAAATCTGTCAGATATTGTCCAAATCATTTTTTATTTCATTTCTAGACATGTGAAATGCATGAACTAGGGCAAAAAAAGTGAATAAAAATTGGTCTGATTTTTTTTAGTACTTTTCAGTTTTTCTTAGTTTTCACATAAGGTCCGGGGTCAGGACAAAAGACAGATTTTTGACAAATTTCAAAATCTGTCAGATATTGTCCAAATCATTTTTTATTTCACGTCTAGACATGTGAAATGCATGAACTAGTGCAAAAAAGTGTAACAAAATTGATTTGATTTTTTTTTAGTACTTTTCAGTTTTTCTTAGTTTTCACATAAGGTCCGGGGTCAGGACAAAAGACAGATTTTTGACATATTTCAAAATATGTCAGATATTGTCCAAATTATTTTTTATTTCACGTCTAGACATGTGAAATGCATGAACTAGTGCAAAAAAAGTGTAACAAAATTGGTTTGATTTTTTTTTAGTACTTTTCAGTTTTTCTTAGTTTTCACATAAGGTCCGGGGTCAGGACAAAAGACAGATTTTTGACAAATTTCAAAATCTGTCAGATATTGTCCAAATCATTTTTTATTTCACTTCTAGACATGTGAAATGCATGAACTAGGGCAAAAAAGTGTAAAAAAATTGGTTTGATTTTTTTTAGTACCTTGCAGTTTTTCTTAGTTTTCACATAAGGTCCGGGGTCAGGACAAAATATAGATTTTTGACAAATTTCAAAATCTGTCAGATATTGTCTAAATCATTTTTTATTTCATTTCTAGACATGTGAAATGCATGAACTAGGGCAAGAAAGTGTGAAAAAATTGGTTTGATTTTTTTTTAGTACCTTGCAGTTTTTCTTAGTTTTCACATAAGGTCCGGGGTCAGGACAAAAGACAGATTTTTGACAAATTTCAAAATATGTCAGATATTGTCCAAATTATTTTTTATTTCACGTCTAGACATGTGAAATGCATGAACTAGTGCAAAAAAGTGTAACAAAATTGATTTGATTTTTTTTTAGTACTTTTCAGTTTTTCTTAGTTTTCACATAAGGTCCGGGGTCAGGACAAAAGACAGATTTTTGACAAATTTCAAAATCTGTCAGATATTGTCCAAATCATTTTTTATTTCACTTCTAGACATGTGAAATGCATGAACTAGGGCAAAAAAGTGTAAAAAAATTGGTTTGATTTTTTTTAGTACCTTGCAGTTTTTCTTAGTTTTCACATAAGGTCCGGGGTCAGGACAAAATATAGATTTTTGACAAATTTCAAAATCTGTCAGATATTGTCTAAATCATTTTTTATTTCATTTCTAGACATGTGAAATGCATGAACTAGGGCAAGAAAGTGTGAAAAAATTGGTTTGATTTTTTTTTAGTACCTTGCAGTTTTTCTTAGTTTTCACATAAGGTCCGGGGTCAGGACAAAAGACAGATTTTTGACAAATTTCAAAATATGACAGATATTGTCCAAATCATTTATTATTTCACTTATAGACATGTGAAATGCATGAACTAGGGCAAAAAAGTGTAAAAAAATTGGTTTGATTTTTTTTAGTACCTTGCAGTTTTTCTTAGTTTTCACATAAGGTCCGGGGTCAGGACAAAAGACAGATTTTTGACAAATTTCAAAATATGTCAGATATTGTCCAAATTATTTTTTATTTCATTTCTAGACATGTGAAATGCATGAACTAGGGCAAAAAAGTGTAAAAAAATTGGTTTGATTTTTTTTAGTTCCTAGCAGTTTTTCTTAGTTTTCACATAAGGTCCGGGGTCAGGACAAAAGACAGATTTTTTACAAATTTCAAAATCTCTCAGATATTGTCCAAATTATTTTTTATTTCACTTCTAGACATGTGAAATGCATGAACTAGGGCAAAAAAAGTGAAAAAAAATTGGTCTGATTTTTTTTAGTACTTTTCAGTTTTTCTTAGTTTTTACATAAGGTCCGGGGTCAGGACAAAAGACAGATTTTTTACAAATTTCAAAATATGTCAGATATTGTCCAAATTATTTTTTATTTCATTTCTAGACATGTGAAATGCATGAACTAGGGCAAGAAAGTGTGAAAAAATTGGTTTGATTTTTTTTTAGTACCTTGCAGTTTTTCTTAGTTTTCACATAAGGTCCGGGGTCAGGACAAAAGACAGATTTTTGACAAATTTCAAAATATGACAGATATTGTCCAAATCATTTATTATTTCACTTATAGACATGTGAAATGCATGAACTAGGGCAAAAAAGTGTAAAAAAATTGGTTTGATTTTTTTTAGTACCTTGCAGTTTTTCTTAGTTTTCACATAAGGTCCGGGGTCAGGACAAAAGACAGATTTTTGACAAATTTCAAAATATGTCAGATATTGTCCAAATTATTTTTTATTTCACGTCTAGACATGTGAAATGCATGAACTAGTGCAAAAAAGTGTAACAAAATTGATTTGATTTTTTTTTAGTACTTTTCAGTTTTTCTTAGTTTTCACATAAGGTCCGGGGTCAGGACAAAAGACAGATTTTTGACAAATTTCAAAATCTGTCAGATATTGTCCAAATCATTTTTTATTTCATTTCTAGACATGTGAAATGCACGAACTAGGGCAAAAAAAGTGAAAAAAAATTGGTCTGATTTTTTTTAGTACTTTTCAGTTTTTCTTAGTTTTCACGTAAGGTCCGGGGTCAGGAAAAAAGACAGATTTTTGACAAATTTCAAAATCTGTCAGATATTGTCCAAATGATTTTTTATTTCACTTCTAGACATGTGAAATGCATGAACTAGGGCAAAAAAGTGTAAAAAAATTGGTTTGATTTTTTTTAGTACCTTTCAGTTTTTCTTAGTTTTCACATAAGGTCCGGGGTCAGGACAAAAGACAGATTTTTTACAAATTTCCAAATATGTCAGATATTTTCCAAATCATTTTTTATTTCACTTCTAGACATGTGAAATGCATGAACTAGGGCAAAAAAGTGTAAAAAAATTGGTTTGATTTTTTTTAGTTCCTTGCAGTTTTTCCTTAGTTTTCACATAAGGTCCGGGGTCAGGACAAAAGACAGAATTTTGACAAATTTCAAAATATGTCAGATATTGTCCAAATCATTTTTTATTTCACTTATAGACATGTGAAATGCATGAACTAGGGCAAAAAAGTGTAAAAAAATTGGTTTGATTTTTTTTAGTACCTTTCAGTTTTTTTTAGTTTTCACATAAGGTCCGGGGTCAGGACAAAAGACAGATTTTTGACAAATTTCAAAATCTTTCAGATATTGTCCAAATCATTTTTTATTTCATTTCTAGACATGTGAAATGCATGAACTAGGGCAAGAAAGTGTGAAAAAATTGGTTTGATTTTTTTTTAGTACCTTGCAGTTTTTCTTAGTTTTCACATAAGGTCCGGGGTCAGGATAAAAGACAGATTTTTGACAAATTTCAAAATATGTCAGATATTGTCCAAATTATTTTTTATTTCACGTCTAGACATGTGAAATGCATGAACTAGTGCAAAAAAGTGTAACAAAATTGATTTGATTTTTTTTTAGTACTTTTCAGTTTTTCTTAGTTTTCACATAAGGTCCGGGGTCAGGACAAAAGACAGATTTTTGACAAATTTCAAAATCTGTCAGATATTGTCCAAATCATTTTTTATTTCACGTCTAGACATGTGAAATGCATGAACTAGTGCAAAAAAGTGTAACAAAATTGATTTGATTTTTTTTTAGTACTTTTCAGTTTTTCTTAGTTTTCACATAAGGTCCGGGGTCAGGACAAAAGACAGATTTTTGACAAATTTCAAAATCTGTCAGATATTGTCCAAATCATTTTTTATTTCACGTCTAGACATGTGAAATGCATGAACTAGTGCAAAAAAGTGTAACAAAATTGATTTGATTTTTTTTTAGTACTTTTCAGTTTTTCTTAGTTTTCACATAAGGTCCGGGGTCAGGACAAAAGACAGATTTTTGACAAATTTCAAAATATGTCAGATATTGTCCAAATTATTTTTTATTTCACGTCTAGACATGTGAAATGCATGAACTAGTGCAAAAAAAGTGTAACAAAATTGATTTGATTTTTTTTTAGTACTTTTCAGTTTTTCTTAGTTTTCACATAAGGTCCGGGGTCAGGACAAAAGACAGATTTTTGACAAATTTCAAAATCTGTCAGATATTGTCCAAATCATTTTTTATTTCACTTCTAGACATGTGAAATGCATGAACTAGGGCAAAAAAGTGTAAAAAAATTGGTTTGATTTTTTTTAGTACCTTGCAGTTTTTCTTAGTTTTCACATAAGGTCCGGGGTCAGGACAAAATATAGATTTTTGACAAATTTCAAAATCTGTCAGATATTGTCTAAATCATTTTTTATTTCATTTCTAGACATGTGAAATGCATGAACTAGGGCAAGAAAGTGTGAAAAAATTGGTTTGATTTTTTTTTAGTACCTTGCAGTTTTTCTTAGTTTTCACATAAGGTCCGGGGTCAGGACAAAAGACAGATTTTTGACAAATTTCAAAATATGACAGATATTGTCCAAATCATTTATTATTTCACTTATAGACATGTGAAATGCATGAACTAGGGCAAAAAAGTGTAAAAAAATTGGTTTGATTTTTTTTAGTACCTTGCAGTTTTTCTTAGTTTTCACATAAGGTCCGGGGTCAGGACAAAAGACAGATTTTTGACAAATTTCAAAATATGTCAGATATTGTCCAAATTATTTTTTATTTCACGTCTAGACATGTGAAATGCATGAACTAGTGCAAAAAAGTGTAACAAAATTGATTTGATTTTTTTTTAGTACTTTTCAGTTTTTCTTAGTTTTCACATAAGGTCCGGGGTCAGGACAAAAGACAGATTTTTGACAAATTTCAAAATCTGTCAGATATTGTCCAAATCATTTTTTATTTCACTTCTAGACATGTGAAATGCATGAACTAGGGCAAAAAAGTGTAAAAAAATTGGTTTGATTTTTTTTAGTACCTTTCAGTTTTTCTTAGTTTTCACATAAGGTCCGGGGTCAGGACAAAATATAGATTTTTGACAAATTTCAAAATCTGTCAGATATTGTCTAAATCATTTTTTATTTCATTTCTAGACATGTGAAATGCATGAACTAGGGCAAGAAAGTGTGAAAAAATTGGTTTGATTTTTTTTTAGTACCTTGCAGTTTTTCTTAGTTTTCACATAAGGTCCGGGGTCAGGACAAAAGACAGATTTTTGACAAATTTCAAAATATGACAGATATTGTCCAAATCATTTATTATTTCACTTATAGACATGTGAAATGCATGAACTAGGGCAAAAAAGTGTAAAAAAATTGGTTTGATTTTTTTTAGTACCTTGCAGTTTTTCTTAGTTTTCACATAAGGTCCGGGGTCAGGACAAAAGACAGATTTTTGACAAATTTCAAAATATGTCAGATATTGTCCAAATTATTTTTTATTTCACGTCTAGACATGTGAAATGCATGAACTAGTGCAAAAAAGTGTAACAAAATTGATTTGATTTTTTTTTAGTACTTTTCAGTTTTTCTTAGTTTTCACATAAGGTCCGGGGTCAGGACAAAAGACAGATTTTTGACAAATTTCAAAATCTGTCAGATATTGTCCAAATCATTTTTTATTTCACTTCTAGACATGTGAAATGCATGAACTAGGGCAAAAAAGTGTAAAAAAATTGGTTTGATTTTTTTTAGTACCTTTCAGTTTTTCTTAGTTTTCACATAAGGTCCGGGGTCAGGACAAAATATAGATTTTTGACAAATTTCAAAATCTGTCAGATATTGTCTAAATCATTTTTTATTTCATTTCTAGACATGTGAAATGCATGAACTAGGGCAAGAAAGTGTGAAAAAATTGGTTTGATTTTTTTTTAGTACCTTGCAGTTTTTCTTAGTTTTCACATAAGGTCCGGGGTCAGGACAAAAGACAGATTTTTGACAAATTTCAAAATATGACAGATATTGTCCAAATCATTTATTATTTCACTTATAGACATGTGAAATGCATGAACTAGGGCAAAAAAGTGTAAAAAAATTGGTTTGATTTTTTTTAGTACCTTGCAGTTTTTCTTAGTTTTCACATAAGGTCCGGGGTCAGGACAAAAGACAGATTTTTGACAAATTTCAAAATATGTCAGATATTGTCCAAATTATTTTTTATTTCATTTCTAGACATGTGAAATGCATGAACTAGGGCAAAAAAGTGTAAAAAAATTGGTTTGATTTTTTTTAGTTCCTAGCAGTTTTTCTTAGTTTTCACATAAGGTCCGGGGTCAGGACAAAAGACAGATTTTTTACAAATTTCAAAATCTCTCAGATATTGTCCAAATTATTTTTTATTTCACTTCTAGACATGTGAAATGCATGAACTAGGGCAAAAAAAGTGAAAAAAAATTGGTCTGATTTTTTTTAGTACTTTTCAGTTTTTCTTAGTTTTTACATAAGGTCCGGGGTCAGGACAAAAGACAGATTTTTTACAAATTTCAAAATATGTCAGATATTGTCCAAATTATTTTTTATTTCACGTCTAGACATGTGAAATGCATGAACTAGTGCAAAAAAGTGTAACAAAATTGATTTGATTTTTTTTTAGTACTTTTCAGTTTTTCTTAGTTTTCACATAAGGTCCGGGGTCAGGACAAAAGACAGAATTTTGACAAATTTCAAAATATGTCAGATATTGTCCAAATCATTTTTTATTTCACTTATAGACATGTGAAATGCATGAACTAGGGCAAAAAAGTGTAAAAAAATTGGTTTGATTTTTTTTAGTACCTTTCAGTTTTTTTTAGTTTTCACATAAGGTCCGGGGTCAGGACAAAAGACAGATTTTTGACAAATTTCAAAATATGTCAGATATTGTCCAAATTATTTTTTATTTCACGTCTAGACATGTGAAATGCATGAACTAGGGCAAAAAAAGTGAATAAAAATTGGTCTGATTTTTTTTAGTACTTTTCAGTTTTTCTTAGTTTTCACATAAGGTCCGGGGTCAGGACAAAAGACAGATTTTTGACAAATTTCAAAATCTGTCAGATATTGTCCAAATCATTTTTTATTTCATTTCTAGACATGTGAAATGCATGAACTAGGGCAAGAAAGTGTGAAAAAATTGGTTTGATTTTTTTTTAGTACCTTGCAGTTTTTCTTAGTTTTCACATAAGGTCCGGGGTCAGGACAAAAGACAGATTTTTGACAAATTTCAAAATATGACAGATATTGTCCAAATCATTTATTATTTCACTTATAGACATGTGAAATGCATGAACTAGGGCAAAAAAGTGTAAAAAAATTGGTTTGATTTTTTTTAGTACCTTGCAGTTTTTCTTAGTTTTCACATAAGGTCCGGGGTCAGGACAAAAGACAGATTTTTGACAAATTTCAAAATATGTCAGATATTGTCCAAATTATTTTTTATTTCACGTCTAGACATGTGAAATGCATGAACTAGTGCAAAAAAGTGTAACAAAATTGATTTGATTTTTTTTTAGTACTTTTCAGTTTTTCTTAGTTTTCACATAAGGTCCGGGGTCAGGACAAAAGACAGATTTTTGACAAATTTCAAAATCTGTCAGATATTGTCCAAATGATTTTTTATTTCACTTCTAGACATGTGAAATGCATGAACTAGGGCAAAAAAGTGTAAAAAAATTGGTTTGATTTTTTTTAGTACCTTTCAGTTTTTCTTAGTTTTCACATAAGGTCCGGGGTCAGGACAAAAGACAGATTTTTTACAAATTTCCAAATATGTCAGATATTTTCCAAATCATTTTTTATTTCACTTCTAGACATGTGAAATGCATGAACTAGGGCAAAAAAGTGTAAAAAAATTGGTTTGATTTTTTTTAGTTCCTTGCAGTTTTTCCTTAGTTTTCACATAAGGTCCGGGGTCAGGACAAAAGACAGAATTTTGACAAATTTCAAAATATGTCAGATATTGTCCAAATCATTTTTTATTTCACTTATAGACATGTGAAATGCATGAACTAGGGCAAAAAAGTGTAAAAAAATTGGTTTGATTTTTTTTAGTACCTTTCAGTTTTTTTTAGTTTTCACATAAGGTCCGGGGTCAGGACAAAAGACAGATTTTTGACAAATTTCAAAATCTTTCAGATATTGTCCAAATCATTTTTTATTTCACGTCTAGACATGTGAAATGCATGAACTAGTGCATAAAAGTGTAACAAAATTGATTTGATTTTTTTTTAGTACTTTTCAGTTTTTCTTAGTTTTCACATAAGGTCCGGGGTCAGGACAAAAGACAGATTTTTGACAAATTTCAAAATATGTCAGATATTGTCCAAATTATTTTTTATTTCACGTCTAGACATGTGAAATGCATGAACTAGTGCAAAAAAAGTGTAACAAAATTGGTTTGATTTTTTTTTAGTACTTTTCAGTTTTTCTTAGTTTTCACATAAGGTCCGGGGTCAGGACAAAAGACAGAATTTTGACAAATTTCAAAATATGTCAGATATTGTCCAAATCATTTTTTATTTCACGTCTAGACATGTGAAATGCATGAACTAGTGCAAAAAAGTGTAACAAAATTGATTTGATTTTTTTTTAGTACTTTTCAGTTTTTCTTAGTTTTCACATAAGGTCCGGGGTCAGGACAAAAGACAGATTTTTGACAAATTTCAAAATCTGTCAGATATTGTCCAAATCATTTTTTATTTCACTTCTAGACATGTGAAATGCATGAACTAGGGCAAAAAAGTGTAAAAAAATTGGTTTGATTTTTTTTAGTACCTTGCAGTTTTTCTTAGTTTTCACATAAGGTCCGGGGTCAGGACAAAATATAGATTTTTGACAAATTTCAAAATCTGTCAGATATTGTCTAAATCATTTTTTATTTCATTTCTAGACATGTGAAATGCATGAACTAGGGCAAGAAAGTGTGAAAAAATTGGTTTGATTTTTTTTTAGTACCTTGCAGTTTTTCTTAGTTTTCACATAAGGTCCGGGGTCAGGACAAAAGACAGATTTTTGACAAATTTCAAAATATGACAGATATTGTCCAAATCATTTATTATTTCACTTATAGACATGTGAAATGCATGAACTAGTGCAAAAAAGTGTAACAAAATTGATTTGATTTTTTTTTAGTACTTTTCAGTTTTTCTTAGTTTTCACATAAGGTCCGGGGTCAGGACAAAAGACAGATTTTTGACAAATTTCAAAATCTGTCAGATATTGTCCAAATCATTTTTTATTTCATTTCTAGACATGTGAAATGCACGAACTAGGGCAAAAAAAGTGAAAAAAAATTGGTCTGATTTTTTTTAGTACTTTTCAGTTTTTCTTAGTTTTCACGTAAGGTCCGGGGTCAGGAAAAAAGACAGATTTTTGACAAATTTCAAAATCTGTCAGATATTGTCCAAATGATTTTTTATTTCACTTCTAGACATGTGAAATGCATGAACTAGGGCAAAAAAGTGTAAAAAAATTGGTTTGATTTTTTTTAGTACCTTTCAGTTTTTCTTAGTTTTCACATAAGGTCCGGGGTCAGGACAAAAGACAGATTTTTTACAAATTTCCAAATATGTCAGATATTTTCCAAATCATTTTTTATTTCACTTCTAGACATGTGAAATGCATGAACTAGGGCAAAAAAGTGTAAAAAAATTGGTTTGATTTTTTTTTAGTTCCTTGCAGTTTTTCCTTAGTTTTCACATAAGGTCCGGGGTCAGGACAAAAGACAGAATTTTGACAAATTTCAAAATATGTCAGATATTGTCCAAATCATTTTTTATTTCACTTATAGACATGTGAAATGCATGAACTAGGGCAAAAAAGTGTAAAAAAATTGGTTTGATTTTTTTTAGTACCTTTCAGTTTTTTTTAGTTTTCACATAAGGTCCGGGGTCAGGACAAAAGACAGATTTTTGACAAATTTCAAAATCTTTCAGATATTGTCCAAATCATTTTTTATTTCACGTCTAGACATGTGAAATGCATGAACTAGTGCATAAAAGTGTAACAAAATTGATTTGATTTTTTTTTAGTACTTTTCAGTTTTTCTTAGTTTTCACATAAGGTCCGGGGTCAGGACAAAAGACAGATTTTTGACAAATTTCAAAATATGTCAGATATTGTCCAAATTATTTTTTATTTCACGTCTAGACATGTGAAATGCATGAACTAGTGCAAAAAAAGTGTAACAAAATTGGTTTGATTTTTTTTTAGTACTTTTCAGTTTTTCTTAGTTTTCACATAAGGTCCGGGGTCAGGACAAAAGACAGAATTTTGACAAATTTCAAAATATGTCAGATATTGTCCAAATCATTTTTTATTTCACGTCTAGACATGTGAAATGCATGAACTAGTGCAAAAAAGTGTAACAAAATTGATTTGATTTTTTTTTAGTACTTTTCAGTTTTTCTTAGTTTTCACATAAGGTCCGGGGTCAGGACAAAAGACAGATTTTTGACAAATTTCAAAATCTGTCAGATATTGTCCAAATCATTTTTTATTTCACTTCTAGACATGTGAAATGCATGAACTAGGGCAAAAAAAGTGAAAAGAAAATTGGTCTGATTTTTTTTAGTACTTTTCAGTTTTTCTTAGTTTTCACGTAAGGTCCGGGGTCAGGAAAAAAGACAGATTTTTGACAAATTTCAAAATCTGTCAGATATTGTCCAAATGATTTTTTATTTCACTTCTAGACATGTGAAATGCATGAACTAGGGCAAAAAAGTGTAAAAAAATTGGTTTGATTTTTTTTAGTACCTTTCAGTTTTTCTTAGTTTTCACATAAGGTCCGGGGTCAGGACAAAAGACAGATTTTTTACAAATTTCCAAATATGTCAGATATTTTCCAAATCATTTTTTATTTCACTTCTAGACATGTGAAATGCATGAACTAGGGCAAAAAAGTGTAAAAAAATTGGTTTGATTTTTTTTAGTTCCTTGCAGTTTTTCCTTAGTTTTCACATAAGGTCCGGGGTCAGGACAAAAGACAGAATTTTGACAAATTTCAAAATATGTCAGATATTGTCCAAATCATTTTTTATTTCACTTATAGACATGTGAAATGCATGAACTAGGGCAAAAAAGTGTAAAAAAATTGGTTTGATTTTTTTTAGTACCTTTCAGTTTTTTTTAGTTTTCACATAAGGTCCGGGGTCAGGACAAAAGACAGATTTTTGACAAATTTCAAAATCTTTCAGATATTGTCCAAATCATTTTTTATTTCACGTCTAGACATGTGAAATGCATGAACTAGTGCATAAAAGTGTAACAAAATTGATTTGATTTTTTTTTAGTACTTTTCAGTTTTTCTTAGTTTTCACATAAGGTCCGGGGTCAGGACAAAAGACAGATTTTTGACAAATTTCAAAATATGTCAGATATTGTCCAAATTATTTTTTATTTCACTTCTAGACATGTGAAATGCATGAACTAGGGCAAAAAAGTGTAACAAAATTGGTTTGATTTTTTTTAGTACCTTTCAGTTTTTCTTAGTTTTCACATAAGGTCCGGGGTCAGGACAAAAGACAGATTTTTTACAAATTTCCAAATATGTCAGATATTTTCCAAATCATTTTTTATTTCACTTCTAGACATGTGAAATGCATGAACTAGGGCAAAAAAGTGTAAAAAAATTGGTTTGATTTTTTTTAGTTCCTTGCAGTTTTTCCTTAGTTTTCACATAAGGTCCGGGGTCAGGACAAAAGACAGAATTTTGACAAATTTCAAAATATGTCAGATATTGTCCAAATCATTTTTTATTTCACTTATAGACATGTGAAATGCATGAACTAGGGCAAAAAAGTGTAAAAAAATTGGTTTGATTTTTTTTAGTACCTTTCAGTTTTTTTTAGTTTTCACATAAGGTCCGGGGTCAGGACAAAAGACAGATTTTTGACAAATTTCAAAATCTTTCAGATATTGTCCAAATCATTTTTTATTTCACGTCTAGACATGTGAAATGCATGAACTAGTGCATAAAAGTGTAACAAAATTGATTTGATTTTTTTTTAGTACTTTTCAGTTTTTCTTAGTTTTCACATAAGGTCCGGGGTCAGGACAAAAGACAGATTTTTGACAAATTTCAAAATATGTCAGATATTGTCCAAATTATTTTTTATTTCACGTCTAGACATGTGAAATGCATGAACTAGTGCAAAAAAAGTGTAACAAAATTGGTTTGATTTTTTTTTAGTACTTTTCAGTTTTTCTTAGTTTTCACATAAGGTCCGGGGTCAGGACAAAAGACAGAATTTTGACAAATTTCAAAATATGTCAGATATTGTCCAAATCATTTTTTATTTCACGTCTAGACATGTGAAATGCATGAACTAGTGCAAAAAAGTGTAACAAAATTGATTTGATTTTTTTTTAGTACTTTTCAGTTTTTCTTAGTTTTCACATAAGGTCCGGGGTCAGGACAAAAGACAGATTTTTGACAAATTTCAAAATCTGTCAGATATTGTCCAAATCATTTTTTATTTCACTTCTAGACATGTGAAATGCATGAACTAGGGCAAAAAAGTGTAAAAAAATTGGTTTGATTTTTTTTAGTACCTTGCAGTTTTTCTTAGTTTTCACATAAGGTCCGGGGTCAGGACAAAATATAGATTTTTGACAAATTTCAAAATCTGTCAGATATTGTCTAAATCATTTTTTATTTCATTTCTAGACATGTGAAATGCATGAACTAGGGCAAGAAAGTGTGAAAAAATTGGTTTGATTTTTTTTTAGTACCTTGCAGTTTTTCTTAGTTTTCACATAAGGTCCGGGGTCAGGACAAAAGACAGATTTTTGACAAATTTCAAAATATGACAGATATTGTCCAAATCATTTATTATTTCACTTATAGACATGTGAAATGCATGAACTAGGGCAAAAAAGTGTAAAAAAATTGGTTTGATTTTTTTTAGTACCTTGCAGTTTTTCTTAGTTTTCACATAAGGTCCGGGGTCAGGACAAAAGACAGATTTTTGACAAATTTCAAAATATGTCAGATATTGTCCAAATTATTTTTTATTTCACGTCTAGACATGTGAAATGCATGAACTAGTGCAAAAAAGTGTAACAAAATTGATTTGATTTTTTTTTAGTACTTTTCAGTTTTTCTTAGTTTTCACATAAGGTCCGGGGTCAGGACAAAAGACAGATTTTTGACAAATTTCAAAATCTGTCAGATATTGTCCAAATCATTTTTTATTTCATTTCTAGACATGTGAAATGCACGAACTAGGGCAAAAAAAGTGAAAAAAAATTGGTCTGATTTTTTTTAGTACTTTTCAGTTTTTCTTAGTTTTCACGTAAGGTCCGGGGTCAGGAAAAAAGACAGATTTTTGACAAATTTCAAAATCTGTCAGATATTGTCCAAATGATTTTTTATTTCACTTCTAGACATGTGAAATGCATGAACTAGGGCAAAAAAGTGTAAAAAAATTGGTTTGATTTTTTTTAGTACCTTTCAGTTTTTCTTAGTTTTCACATAAGGTCCGGGGTCAGGACAAAAGACAGATTTTTTACAAATTTCCAAATATGTCAGATATTGTCCAAATCATTTTTTATTTCACTTATAGACATGTGAAATGCATGAACTAGGGCAAAAAAGTGTAAAAAAATTGGTTTGATTTTTTTTAGTACCTTTCAGTTTTTTTTAGTTTTCACATAAGGTCCGGGGTCAGGACAAAAGACAGATTTTTGACAAATTTCAAAATCTGTCAGATATTGTCCAAATCATTTTTTATTTCATTTCTAGACATGTGAAATGCATGAACTAGGGCAAGAAAGTGTGAAAAAATTGGTTTGATTTTTTTTTAGTACCTTGCAGTTTTTCTTAGTTTTCACATAAGGTCCGGGGTCAGGACAAAAGACAGATTTTTGACAAATTTCAAAATCTGTCAGATATTGTCCAAATCATTTTTTATTTCACGTCTAGACATGTGAAATGCATGAACTAGTGCAAAAAAGTGTAACAAAATTGATTTGATTTTTTTTTAGTACTTTTCAGTTTTTCTTAGTTTTCACATAAGGTCCGGGGTCAGGACAAAAGACAGATTTTTGACAAATTTCAAAATCTGTCAGATATTGTCCAAATCATTTTTTATTTCACTTCTAGACATGTGAAATGCATGAACTAGGGCAAAAAAGTGTAAAAAAATTGGTTTGATTTTTTTTAGTACCTTGCAGTTTTTCTTAGTTTTCACATAAGGTCCGGGGTCAGGACAAAATATAGATTTTTGACAAATTTCAAAATCTGTCAGATATTGTCTAAATCATTTTTTATTTCATTTCTAGACATGTGAAATGCATGAACTAGGGCAAGAAAGTGTGAAAAAATTGGTTTGATTTTTTTTTAGTACCTTGCAGTTTTTCTTAGTTTTCACATAAGGTCCGGGGTCAGGACAAAAGACAGATTTTTGACAAATTTCAAAATATGACAGATATTGTCCAAATCATTTATTATTTCACTTATAGACATGTGAAATGCATGAACTAGGGCAAAAAAGTGTAAAAAAATTGGTTTGATTTTTTTTAGTACCTTGCAGTTTTTCTTAGTTTTCACATAAGGTCCGGGGTCAGGACAAAAGACAGATTTTTGACAAATTTCAAAATATGTCAGATATTGTCCAAATTATTTTTTATTTCACGTCTAGACATGTGAAATGCATGAACTAGTGCAAAAAAGTGTAACAAAATTGATTTGATTTTTTTTTAGTACTTTTCAGTTTTTCTTAGTTTTCACATAAGGTCCGGGGTCAGGACAAAAGACAGATTTTTGACAAATTTCAAAATCTGTCAGATATTGTCCAAATCATTTTTTATTTCACTTCTAGACATGTGAAATGCATGAACTAGGGCAAAAAAGTGTAAAAAAATTGGTTTGATTTTTTTTAGTACCTTTCAGTTTTTCTTAGTTTTCACATAAGGTCCGGGGTCAGGACAAAATATAGATTTTTGACAAATTTCAAAATCTGTCAGATATTGTCTAAATCATTTTTTATTTCATTTCTAGACATGTGAAATGCATGAACTAGGGCAAGAAAGTGTGAAAAAATTGGTTTGATTTTTTTTTAGTACCTTGCAGTTTTTCTTAGTTTTCACATAAGGTCCGGGGTCAGGACAAAAGACAGATTTTTGACAAATTTCAAAATATGACAGATATTGTCCAAATCATTTATTATTTCACTTATAGACATGTGAAATGCATGAACTAGGGCAAAAAAGTGTAAAAAAATTGGTTTGATTTTTTTTAGTACCTTGCAGTTTTTCTTAGTTTTCACATAAGGTCCGGGGTCAGGACAAAAGACAGATTTTTGACAAATTTCAAAATATGTCAGATATTGTCCAAATTATTTTTTATTTCACTTCTAGACATGTGAAATGCATGAATTAGGGCAAAAAAAGTGAAAAAAAATTGGTCTGATTTTTTTTAGTACTTTTCAGTTTTTCTTAGTTTTTACATAAGGTCCGGGGTCAGGACAAAAGACAGATTTTTTATAAATTTCAAAATATGTCAGATATTGTCCAAATTATTTTTTATTTCACGTCTAGACATGTGAAATGCATGAACTAGTGCAAAAAAGTGTAACAAAATTGATTTGATTTTTTTTTAGTACTTTTCAGTTTTTCTTAGTTTTCACATAAGGTCCGGGGTCAGGACAAAAGACAGATTTTTGACAAATTTCAAAATCTGTCAGATATTGTCCAAATCATTTTTTATTTCACTTCTAGACATGTGAAATGCATGAACTAGGGCAAAAAAGTGTAAAAAAATTGGTTTGATTTTTTTTAGTACCTTTCAGTTTTTCTTAGTTTTCACATAAGGTCCGGGGTCAGGACAAAATATAGATTTTTGACAAATTTCAAAATCTGTCAGATATTGTCTAAATCATTTTTTATTTCATTTCTAGACATGTGAAATGCATGAACTAGGGCAAGAAAGTGTGAAAAAATTGGTTTGATTTTTTTTTAGTACCTTGCAGTTTTTCTTAGTTTTCACATAAGGTCCGGGGTCAGGACAAAAGACAGATTTTTGACAAATTTCAAAATATGACAGATATTGTCCAAATCATTTATTATTTCACTTATAGACATGTGAAATGCATGAACTAGGGCAAAAAAGTGTAAAAAAATTGGTTTGATTTTTTTTAGTACCTTGCAGTTTTTCTTAGTTTTCACATAAGGTCCGGGGTCAGGACAAAAGACAGATTTTTGACAAATTTCAAAATATGTCAGATATTGTCCAAATTATTTTTTATTTCATTTCTAGACATGTGAAATGCATGAACTAGGGCAAAAAAGTGTAAAAAAATTGGTTTGATTTTTTTTAGTTCCTAGCAGTTTTTCTTAGTTTTCACATAAGGTCCGGGGTCAGGACAAAAGACAGATTTTTTACAAATTTCAAAATCTCTCAGATATTGTCCAAATTATTTTTTATTTCACTTCTAGACATGTGAAATGCATGAATTAGGGCAAAAAAAGTGAAAAAAAATTGGTCTGATTTTTTTTAGTACTTTTCAGTTTTTCTTAGTTTTTACATAAGGTCCGGGGTCAGGACAAAAGACAGATTTTTTATAAATTTCAAAATATGTCAGATATTGTCCAAATTATTTTTTATTTCACGTCTAGACATGTGAAATGCATGAACTAGTGCAAAAAAGTGTAACAAAATTGATTTGATTTTTTTTTAGTACTTTTCAGTTTTTCTTAGTTTTCACATAAGGTCCGGGGTCAGGACAAAAGACAGATTTTTGACAAATTTCAAAATATGTCAGATATTGTCCAAATTATTTTTTATTTCACGTCTAGACATGTGAAATGCATGAACTAGTGCAAAAAAAGTGTAACAAAATTGGTTTGATTTTTTTTAGTACTTTTCAGTTTTTCTTAGTTTTCACATAAGGTCCGGGGTCAGGACAAAAGACAGAATTTTGACAAATTTCAAAATATGTCAGATATTGTCCAAATCATTTTTTATTTCACTTATAGACATGTGAAATGCATGAACTAGGGCAAAAAAGTGTAAAAAAATTGGTTTGATTTTTTTTAGTACCTTTCAGTTTTTTTTAGTTTTCACATAAGGTCCGGGGTCAGGACAAAAGACAGATTTTTGACAAATTTCAAAATCTGTCAGATATTGTCCAAATCATTTTTTATTTCATTTCTAGACATGTGAAATGCATGAACTAGGGCAAAAAAAGTGAAAAAAAATTGATTTGATTTTTTTTTTGTACTTTTCAGTTTTTCTTAGTTTTCACATAAGGTCCGGGGTCAGGACAAAAGACAGATTTTTGACAAATTTCAAAATCTGTCAGATATTGTCCAAATCATTTTTTATTTCACTTCTAGACATGTGAAATGCATGAACTAGGGCAAAAAAGTGTAAAAAAATTGGTTTGATTTTTTTTAGTACCTTTCAGTTTTTCTTAGTTTTCACATAAGGTCCGGGGTCAGGACAAAATATAGATTTTTGACAAATTTCAAAATCTGTCAGATATTGTCTAAATCATTTTTTATTTCATTTCTAGACATGTGAAATGCATGAACTAGGGCAAGAAAGTGTGAAAAAATTGGTTTGATTTTTTTTTAGTACCTTGCAGTTTTTCTTAGTTTTCACATAAGGTCCGGGGTCAGGACAAAAGACAGATTTTTGACAAATTTCAAAATATGACAGATATTGTCCAAATCATTTATTATTTCACTTATAGACATGTGAAATGCATGAACTAGGGCAAAAAAGTGTAAAAAAATTGGTTTGATTTTTTTTAGTACCTTGCAGTTTTTCTTAGTTTTCACATAAGGTCCGGGGTCAGGACAAAAGACAGAATTTTGACAAATTTCAAAATATGTCAGATATTGTCCAAATTATTTTTTATTTCACGTCTAGACATGTGAAATGCATGAACTAGTGCAAAAAAGTGTAACAAAATTGATTTGATTTTTTTTTAGTACTTTTCAGTTTTTCTTAGTTTTCACATAAGGTCCGGGGTCAGGACAAAAGACAGATTTTTGACAAATTTCAAAATCTGTCAGATATTGTCCAAATCATTTTTTATTTCATTTCTAGACATGTGAAATGCATTAACTAGTGCAAAAAAGTTTAACAAAATTGGTTTGATTTTTTTTAGTACTTTTCAGTTTTTCTTAGTTTTCACATAAGGTCCGGGATCAGGACAAAAGACAGATTTTTGACAAATTTCAAAATCTGTCAGATATTGTCCAAATCATTTTTTATTTCACTTATAGACATGTGAAATGCATGAACTAGGGCAAAAAAAGTGTAAAAAAATTGGTTTGATTTTTTTTAGTACCTTTCAGTTTTTCTTAGTTTTCACATAAGGTCCGGGGTCAGGACAAAAGACAGATTTTTGACAAATTTCAAAATATGTCAGATATTGTCCAAATCATTTTTTATTTCACTTATAGACATGTGAAATGCATGAACTAGGGCAAAAAAGTGTAAAAAAATTGGTTTGATTTTTTTTTAGTACCTTGCAGTTTTTCTTAGTTTTCACATAAGGTCCGGGGTCAGGACAAAAGACAGATTTTTGACAAATTTCAAAATCTGTCAGATATTGTCCAAATCATTTTTTATTTCATTTCTAGACATGTGAAATGCATGAACTAGGGCAAAAAAAGTGAAAAAAAATTGGTCTGATTTTTTTTAGTACTTTTCAGTTTTTCTTAGTTTTCACATAAGGTCCGGGGTCAGGACAAAAGACAGATTTTTGACAAATTTCAAAATCTGTCAGATATTGTCCAAATTATTTTTTATTTCACGTCTAGACATGTGAAATGCATGAACTAGTGCAAAAAAGTGTAATAACAAAATTGATTTGATTTTTTTTTAGTACTTTTCAGTTTTTCTTAGTTTTCACATAAGGTCCGGGGTCAGGACAAAAGACAGATTTTTGACAAATTTCAAAATATGTCAGATATTGTCCAAATCATTTTTTATTTCACTTCTAGACATGTGAAATGCATGAACTAGGGCAAAAAAGTGTAAAAAAATTGGTTTGATTTTTTTTAGTACCTTTCAGTTTTTCTTAGTTTTCACATAAGGTCCGGGGTCAGGACAAAAGACAGATTTTTGACAAATTTCAAAATCTGTCAGATATTGTCCAAATCATTTTTTATTTCACTTCTAGACATGTGAAATGCAAGAACTAGGGCAAAAAAGTGTAAAAAAATGGTTTGATTTTTTTTTAGTACTTTTCAGTTTTTCTTAGTTTTCACATAAGGTCCGGGGTCAGGACAAAAGACAGATTTTTGACAAATTTCAAAATATGTCAGATATTGTCCAAATTATTTTTTATTTCACGTCTAGACATGTGAAATGCATGAACTAGTGCAAGAAAGTGTAACAAAATTGGTTTGATTTTTTTTTAGTACTTTTCAGTTTTTCTTAGTTTTCACATAAGGTCCGGGGTCAGGACAAAAGACAGATTTTTGACAAATTTCAAAATCTTTCAGATATTGTCCAAATCATTTTTTATTTCACTTCTAGACATGTGAAATGCATGAACTAGGGCAAAAAAGTGTAACAAAATTGGTTTGATTTTTTTTAGTACTTTTCAGTTTTTCTTAGTTTTCACATAAGGTCCGGGGTCAGGACAAAAGACAGAATTTTGACAAATTTCAAAATATGTCAGATATTGTCCAAATTATTTTTTATTTCACTTCTAGACATGTGAAATGCATGAACTAGGGCAAAAAAGTGTGAAAAAATTGGTTTGATTTTTTTTTAGTACCTTGCAGTTTTTCTTAGTTTTCACATAAGGTCTGGGGTCAGGACAAAAGACAGATTTTTGACAAATTTCAAAATATGTCAGATATTGTCCAAATCATTTTTTATTTCACTTATAGACATGTGAAATGCATGAACTAGGGCAAAAAAGTGTAAAAAAATTGGTTTGATTTTTTTTTAGTACCTTGCAGTTTTTCATAGTTTTCACATAAGGTCCGGGGTCAGGACAAAAGACAGATTTTTGACAAATTTCAAAATATGTCAGATATTGTCCAAATTATTTTTTATTTCACTTCTAGACATGTGAAATGCATGAACTAGTGCAAAAAAGTGTAACAAAATTGGTTTGATTTTTTTTTAGTACTTTTCAGTTTTTCTTAGTTTTCACATAAGGTCCGGGGTCAGGATAAAAGACAGATTTTTGACAAATTTCAAAATCTCTCAGATATTGTCCAAATTATTTTTTATTTCACTTCTAGACATGTGAAATGCATGAACTAGGGCAAAAAAGTGTGAAAAAATTGGTTTGATTTTTTTTAGTACTTTTCAGTTTTTCTTAGTTCTCACATAAGGTCTGGGGTCAGGACAAAAGACAGATTTTTGACAAATTTCAAAATCTGTCAGATATTGTCCAAATCATTTTTTATTTCACTTCTAGACATGTGAAATGCATGAACTAGGGCAAAAAAGTGTAAAAAAATTGGTTTGATTTTTTTTAGTACCTTTCAGTTTTTTTTAGTTTTCACATAAGTTCCGGGGTCAGGACAAAAGACAGATTTTTGACAAATTTCAAAATATGTCAGATATTGTCCAAATTATTTTTTATTTCACTTCTAGACATGTGAAATGCATGAACTAGTGCAAAAAAGTGTAACAAAATTGGTTTGATTTTTTTTTAGTACTTTTCAGTTTTTCTTAGTTTTCACATAAGGTCCGGGGTCAGGATAAAAGACAGATTTTTGACAAATTTCAAAATCTCTCAGATATTGTCCAAATTATTTTTTATTTCACTTCTAGACATGTGAAATGCATGAACTAGGGCAAAAAAGTGTGAAAAAATTGGTTTGATTTTTTTTAGTACTTTTCAGTTTTTCTTAGTTCTCACATAAGGTCTGGGGTCAGGACAAAAGACAGATTTTTGACAAATTTCAAAATCTGTCAGATATTGTCCAAATCATTTTTTATTTCACTTCTAGACATGTGAAATGCATGAACTAGGGCAAAAAAGTGTAAAAAAATTGGTTTGATTTTTTTTAGTACCTTTCAGTTTTTTTTAGTTTTCACATAAGTTCCGGGGTCAGGACAAAAGACAGATTTTTGACAAATTTCAAAATATGTCAGATATTGTCCAAATTATTTTTTATTTCACTTCTAGACATGTGAAATGCATGAACTAGTGCAAAAAAGTGTAACAAAATTGGTTTGATTTTTTTTTAGTACTTTTCAGTTTTTCTTAGTTTTCACATAAGGTCCGGGGTCAGGATAAAAGACAGATTTTTGACAAATTTCAAAATCTCTCAGATATTGTCCAAATTATTTTTTATTTCACTTCTAGACATGTGAAATGCATGAACTAGGGCAAAAAAGTGTGAAAAAATTGGTTTGATTTTTTTTAGTACTTTTCAGTTTTTCTTAGTTCTCACATAAGGTCTGGGGTCAGGACAAAAGACAGATTTTTGACAAATTTCAAAATCTGTCAGATATTGTCCAAATCATTTTTTATTTCACTTCTAGACATGTGAAATGCATGAACTAGGGCAAAAAAGTGTAAAAAAATTGGTTTGATTTTTTTTAGTACCTTTCAGTTTTTTTTAGTTTTCACATAAGTTCCGGGGTCAGGACAAAAGACAGATTTTTGACAAATTTCAAAATCTGTCAGATATTGTCCAAATCATTTTTTATTTCATTTCTAGACATGTGAAAGGCATGAACTAGTGCAAAAAAGTGTAACAAAATTGGTTTGATTTTTTTTAGTACTTTTCAGTTTTTCTTAGTTTTCACATAAGGTCCGGGGTCAGGACAAAAGACAGAATTTTTACAAATTTCAAAATATGTCAGATATTGTCCAAATCATTTTTTATTTCACTTATAGACATGTGATATGCATGAACTAGGGCAAAAAAGTGTAAAAAAATTGGTTTGATTTTTTTTAGTACCTTTCAGTTTTTTTTAGTTTTCACATAAGGTCCGGGGTCAGGACAAAAGACAGATTTTTGACAAATTTCAAAATATGTCAGATATTGTCCAAATTATTTTTTATTTCACGTCTAGACATGTGAAATGCATGAACTAGTGCAAAAAAGTGTAAAAATATTGGTTTGATTTTTTTTAGTACCTTTCAGTTTTTCTTAGTTTTCACATAAGGTCCGGGGTCAGGACAAAAGACAGATTTTTGACAAATTTCAAAATCTGTCAGATATTGTCCAAATTATTTTTTATTTCACGTCTAGACATGTGAAATGCATGAACTAGTGCAAAAAAGTGTAACAAAATTGGTTTGATTTTTTTTTAGTACTTTTCAGTTTTTCTTAGTTTTCACATAAGGTCCGGGGTCAGGACAAAAGACAGATTTTTGACAAATTTCAAAATCTGTCAGATATTGTCCAAATTATTTTTTATTTCACGTCTAGACATGTGAAATGCATGAACTAGTGCAAAAAAGTGTAACAAAATTGGTTTGATTTTTTTTTAGTACTTTTCAGTTTTTCTTAGTTTTCACATAAGGTCCGGGGTCAGGACAAAAGACAGATTTTTTACAAATTTCAAAATATGTCAGATATTGTCCAAATCATTTTTTATTTCACTTATAGACATGTGAAATGCATGAACTAGTGCAAAAAAGTGTAACAAAATTGGTTTGATTTTTTTTTAGTACTTTTCAGTTTTTCTTAGTTTTCACATAAGGTCCGGGGTCAGGACAAAAGACAGATTTTTGACAAATTTCAAAATCTGTCAGATATTGTCCAAATTATTTTTTATTTCACGTCTAGACATGTGAAATGCATGAACTAGTGCAAAAAAGTGTAACAAAATTGGTTTGATTTTTTTTTAGTACTTTTCAGTTTTTCTTAGTTTTCACATAAGGTCCGGGGTCAGGACAAAAGACAGATTTTTGACAAATTTCAAAATATGTCAGATATTGTCCAAATCATTTTTTATTTCACTTATAGACATGTGAAATGCATGAACTAGGGCAAAAAAGTGTAAAAAAATTGGTTTGATTTTTTTTAGTACCTTTCAGTTTTTCTTAGTTTTCACATAAGGTCCGGGGTCAGGACAAAAGATAGATTTTTGACAAATTTCAAAATCTGTCAGATATTGTCCAAATCATTTTTTATTTCATTTCTAGACATGTGAAATGCATGAACTAGGGCAAGAAAGTGTGAAAAAATTGGTTTGATTTTTTTTTAGTACCGTGCAGTATTTCTTAGTTTTCACATAAGGTCCGGGGTCAGGACAAAAGACAGATTTTTGACAAATTTCAAAATATGACAGATATTGTCCAAATCATTTTTTATTTCACTTATAGACATGTGAAATGCATGAACTAGGGCAAAAAAGTGTAAAAAAATTGGTTTGATTTTTTTTAGTACCTTGCAGTTTTTTTTAGTTTTCACATAAGGTCCGGGGTCAGGACAAAAGACAGATTTTTGACAAATTTCAAAATATGTCAGATATTGTCCAAATTATTTTTTATTTCACGTCTAGACATGTGAAATGCATGAACTAGTGCAAAAAAGTGTAACAAAATTGGTTTGATTTTTTTTTAGTACTTTTCAGTTTTTCTTAGTTTTCACATAAGGTCCGGGGTCAGGACAAAAGACAGATTTTTGACAAATTTCAAAATCTGTCAGATATTGTCCAAATCATTTTTTATTTCACTTCTAGACATGTGAAATGCAAGAACTAGGGCAAAAAAGTGTAAAAAAATGGTTTGATTTTTTTTTAGTACCTTGCAGTTTTTCTTAGTTTTCACATAAGGTCCGGGGTCAGGACAAAAGATAGATTTTTGACAAATTTCAAAATATGTCAGATATTGTCCAAATTATTTTTTATTTCACGTCTAGACATGTGAAATGCATGAACTAGTGCAAAAAAGTGTAACAAAATTGGTTTGATTTTTTTTTAGTACTTTTCAGTTTTTCTTAGTTTTCACATAAGGTCCGGGGTCAGGACAAAAGACAGATTTTTGACAAATTCAAAATCTGTCAGATATTGTCCAAATCATTTTTTATTTCATTTCTATACAATGTGAAATGCATGAACTAGGGCAAAAAAGTGTAAAAAAATTGGTTTGATTTTTTTTAGTACTTTTCAGTTTTTCTTAGTTTTCACATAAGGTCCGGGGTAAGGACAAAAGACAGATTTTTGACAAATTTCAAAATCTGTCAGATATTGTCCAAATCATTTTTTAATTCATTTCTAGACATGTGAAATGCATGAACTAGGGCAAAAAAAGTGAAAAAACATTGGTCTGATTTTTTTTAGTACTTTTCAGTTTTTCTTAGTTTTTACATAAGGTCCGGGGTCAGGACAAAAGACAGATTTTTTACAAATTTCAAAATATGTCAGATATTGTCCAAATTATTTTTTATTTCACGTCTAGACATGTGAAATGCATGAACTAGGGCAAAAAAAGTGAAAAAAAATTGGTCTGATTTTTTTTAGTACTTATCAGTTTTTCTTAGTTTTCACATAAGGTCCGGGGTCAGGACAAAAGACAGATTTTTGACAAATTTCAAAATATGTCAGATATTGTCCAAATTATTTTTTATTTCACGTCTAGACATGTGAAATGCATGAACTAGTGCAAAAAAGTGTAACAAAATTGGTTTGATTTTTTTTTAGTACTTTTCAGTTTTTCTTAGTTTTCACATAAGGTCCGGGGTCAGGACAAAAGACAGATTTTTGACAAATTTCAAAATCTGTCAGATATTGTCCAAATTATTTTTTATTTCACGTCTAGACATGTGAAATGCATGAACTAGTGCAAAAAAGTGTAACAAAATTGGTTTGATTTTTTTTTAGTACTTTTCAGTTTTTCTTAGTTTTCACATAAGGTCCGGGGTCAGGACAAAAGACAGATTTTTGACAAATTTCAAAATCTGTCAGATATTGTCCAAATTATTTTTTATTTCACGTCTAGACATGTGAAATGCATGAACTAGTGCAAAAAAGTGTAACAAAATTGGTTTGATTTTTTTTTAGTACTTTTCAGTTTTTCTTAGTTTTCACATAAGGTCCGGGGTCAGGACAAAAGACAGATTTTTGACAAATTTCAAAATATGTCAGATATTGTCCAAATCATTTTTTATTTCACTTATAGACATGTGAAATGCATGAACTAGGGCAAAAAAGTGTAAAAAAATTGGTTTGATTTTTTTTAGTACCTTTCAGTTTTTCTTAGTTTTCACATAAGGTCCGGGGTCAGGACAAAAGATAGATTTTTGACAAATTTCAAAATCTGTCAGATATTGTCCAAATCATTTTTTATTTCATTTCTAGACATGTGAAATGCATGAACTAGGGCAAGAAAGTGTGAAAAAATTGGTTTGATTTTTTTTTAGTACCGTGCAGTATTTCTTAGTTTTCACATAAGGTCCGGGGTCAGGACAAAAGACAGATTTTTGACAAATTTCAAAATATGACAGATATTGTCCAAATCATTTATTATTTCACTTATAGACATGTGAAATGCATGAACTAGGGCAAAAAAGTGTAAAAAAATTGGTTTGATTTTTTTTAGTACCTTGCAGTTTTTTTTAGTTTTCACATAAGGTCCGGGGTCAGGACAAAAGACAGATTTTTGACAAATTTCAAAATATGTCAGATATTGTCCAAATTATTTTTTATTTCACGTCTAGACATGTGAAATGCATGAACTAGTGCAAAAAAGTGTAACAAAATTGGTTTGATTTTTTTTTAGTACTTTTCAGTTTTTCTTAGTTTTCACATAAGGTCCGGGGTCAGGACAAAAGACAGATTTTTGACAAATTCAAAATCTGTCAGATATTGTCCAAATCATTTTTTATTTCATTTCTATACAATGTGAAATGCATGAACTAGGGCAAAAAAGTGTAAAAAAATTGGTTTGATTTTTTTTAGTACTTTTCAGTTTTTCTTAGTTTTCACATAAGGTCCGGGGTAAGGACAAAAGACAGATTTTTGACAAATTTCAAAATCTGTCAGATATTGTCCAAATCATTTTTTAATTCATTTCTAGACATGTGAAATGCATGAACTAGGGCAAAAAAAGTGAAAAAACATTGGTCTGATTTTTTTTAGTACTTTTCAGTTTTTCTTAGTTTTTACATAAGGTCCAGGGTCAGGACAAAAGACAGATTTTTTACAAATTTCAAAATATGTCAGATATTGTCCAAATTATTTTTTATTTCACGTCTAGACATGTGAAATGCATGAACTAGGGCAAAAAAAGTGAAAAAAAATTGGTCTGATTTTTTTTAGTACTTATCAGTTTTTCTTAGTTTTCACATAAGGTCCGGGGTCAGGACAAAAGACAGATTTTTGACAAATTTCAAAATATGTCAGATATTGTCCAAATCATTTTTTATTTAATTTCTAGACATGTGAAATGCATGAACTAGGGCAAGAAAGTGTGAAAAAAATTGTTTGATTTTTTTTTAGTACCTTGCAGTTTTTCTTAGTTTTCACATAAGGTCCGGGGTCAGGATAAAAGACAGATTTTTGACAAATTTCAAAATATGTCAGATATTGTCCAAATTATTTTTTATTTCACGTCTAGACATGTGAAATGCATGAACTAGTGCAAAAAAGTGTAACAAAATTGATTTGATTTTTTTTTTAGTACTTTTCAGTTTTTCTTAGTTTTCACATAAGGTCCGGGGTCAGGACAAAAGACAGATTTTTGACAAATTTCAAAATATGTCAGATATTGTCCAAATTATTTTTTATTTCACGTCTAGACATGTGAAATGCATGAACTAGTGCAAGAAAGTGTAACAAAATTGGTTTGATTTTTTTTTAGTACTTTTCAGTTTTTCTTAGTTTTCACATAAGGTCCGGGGTCAGGACAAAAGACAGAATTTTTACAAATTTCAAAATATGTCAGATATTGTCCAAATCATTTTTTATTTCACTTATAGACATGTGATATGCATGAACTAGGGCAAAAAAGTGTAAAAAAATTGGTTTGATTTTTTTTAGTACCTTTCAGTTTTTTTTAGTTTTCACATAAGGTCCGGGGTCAGGACAAAAGACAGATTTTTGACAAATTTCAAAATATGTCAGATATTGTCCAAATTATTTTTTATTTCACGTCTAGACATGTGAAATGCATGAACTAGTGCAAAAAAGTGTAAAAATATTGGTTTGATTTTTTTTAGTACCTTTCAGTTTTTCTTAGTTTTCACATAAGGTCCGGGGTCAGGACAAAAGACAGATTTTTGACAAATTTCAAAATCTGTCAGATATTGTCCAAATTATTTTTTATTTCACGTCTAGACATGTGAAATGCATGAACTAGTGCAAAAAAGTGTAACAAAATTGGTTTGATTTTTTTTTAGTACTTTTCAGTTTTTCTTAGTTTTCACATAAGGTCCGGGGTCAGGACAAAAGACAGATTTTTTACAAATTTCAAAATATGTCAGATATTGTCCAAATCATTTTTTATTTCACTTATAGACATGTGAAATGCATGAACTAGTGCAAAAAAGTGTAACAAAATTGGTTTGATTTTTTTTTAGTACTTTTCAGTTTTTCTTAGTTTTCACATAAGGTCCGGGGTCAGGACAAAAGACAGATTTTTGACAAATTTCAAAATCTGTCAGATATTGTCCAAATTATTTTTTATTTCACGTCTAGACATGTGAAATGCATGAACTAGTGCAAAAAAGTGTAACAAAATTGGTTTGATTTTTTTTTAGTACTTTTCAGTTTTTCTTAGTTTTCACATAAGGTCCGGGGTCAGGACAAAAGACAGATTTTTGACAAATTTCAAAATATGTCAGATATTGTCCAAATCATTTTTTATTTCACTTATAGACATGTGAAATGCATGAACTAGGGCAAAAAAGTGTAAAAAAATTGGTTTGATTTTTTTTAGTACCTTTCAGTTTTTTTTAGTTTTCACATAAGGTCCGGGGTCAGGACAAAAGACAGATTTTTGACAAATTTCAAAATCTGTCAGATATTGTCCAAATTATTTTTTATTTCACGTCTAGACATGTGAAATGCATGAACTAGTGCAAAAAAGTGTAACAAAATTGGTTTGATTTTTTTTTAGTACTTTTCAGTTTTTCTTAGTTTTCACATAAGGTCCGGGGTCAGGACAAAAGACAGATTTTTGACAAATTTCAAAATATGTCAGATATTGTCCAAATCATTTTTTATTTCACTTATAGACATGTGAAATGCATGAACTAGGGCAAAAAAGTGTAAAAAAATTGGTTTGATTTTTTTTAGTACCTTTCAGTTTTTCTTAGTTTTCACATAAGGTCCGGGGTCAGGACAAAAGATAGATTTTTGACAAATTTCAAAATCTGTCAGATATTGTCCAAATCATTTTTTATTTCATTTCTAGACATGTGAAATGCATGAACTAGGGCAAGAAAGTGTGAAAAAATTGGTTTGATTTTTTTTTAGTACCGTGCAGTATTTCTTAGTTTTCACATAAGGTCCGGGGTCAGGACAAAAGACAGATTTTTGACAAATTTCAAAATATGACAGATATTGTCCAAATCATTTTTTATTTCACTTATAGACATGTGAAATGCATGAACTAGGGCAAAAAAGTGTAAAAAAATTGGTTTGATTTTTTTTAGTACCTTGCAGTTTTTTTTAGTTTTCACATAAGGTCCGGGGTCAGGACAAAAGACAGATTTTTGACAAATTTCAAAATATGTCAGATATTGTCCAAATTATTTTTTATTTCACGTCTAGACATGTGAAATGCATGAACTAGTGCAAAAAAGTGTAACAAAATTGGTTTGATTTTTTTTTAGTACTTTTCAGTTTTTCTTAGTTTTCACATAAGGTCCGGGGTCAGGACAAAAGACAGATTTTTGACAAATTTCAAAATCTGTCAGATATTGTCCAAATCATTTTTTATTTCACTTCTAGACATGTGAAATGCAAGAACTAGGGCAAAAAAGTGTAAAAAAATGGTTTGATTTTTTTTTAGTACCTTGCAGTTTTTCTTAGTTTTCACATAAGGTCCGGGGTAAGGACAAAAGACAGATTTTTGACAAATTTCAAAATCTGTCAGATATTGTCCAAATCATTTTTTAATTCATTTCTAGACATGTGAAATGCATGAACTAGGGCAAAAAAAGTGAAAAAACATTGGTCTGATTTTTTTTAGTACTTTTCAGTTTTTCTTAGTTTTTACATAAGGTCCGGGGTCAGGACAAAAGACAGATTTTTTACAAATTTCAAAATATGTCAGATATTGTCCAAATTATTTTTTATTTCACGTCTAGACATGTGAAATGCATGAACTAGGGCAAAAAAAGTGAAAAAAAATTGGTCTGATTTTTTTTAGTACTTATCAGTTTTTCTTAGTTTTCACATAAGGTCCGGGGTCAGGACAAAAGACAGATTTTTGACAAATTTCAAAATATGTCAGATATTGTCCAAATCATTTTTTATTTAATTTCTAGACATGTGAAATGCATGAACTAGGGCAAGAAAGTGTGAAAAAAATTGTTTGATTTTTTTTTAGTACCTTGCAGTTTTTCTTAGTTTTCACATAAGGTCCGGGGTCAGGATAAAAGACAGATTTTTGACAAATTTCAAAATATGTCAGATATTGTCCAAATTATTTTTTATTTCACGTCTAGACATGTGAAATGCATGAACTAGTGCAAAAAAGTGTAACAAAATTGATTTGATTTTTTTTTTAGTACTTTTCAGTTTTTCTTAGTTTTCACATAAGGTCCGGGGTCAGGACAAAAGACAGATTTTTGACAAATTTCAAAATATGTCAGATATTGTCCAAATTATTTTTTATTTCACGTCTAGACATGTGAAATGCATGAACTAGTGCAAGAAAGTGTAACAAAATTGGTTTGATTTTTTTTTAGTACTTTTCAGTTTTTCTTAGTTTTCACATAAGGTCCGGGGTCAGGACAAAAGACAGATTTTTGACAAATTTCAAAATCTGTCAGATATTGTCCAAATTATTTTTTATTTCACGTCTAGACATGTGAAATGCATGAACTAGTGCAAAAAAGTGTAACAAAATTGGTTTGATTTTTTTTTAGTACTTTTCAGTTTTTCTTAGTTTTCACATAAGGTCCGGGGTCAGGACAAAAGACAGATTTTTTACAAATTTCAAAATATGTCAGATATTGTCCAAATCATTTTTTATTTCACTTATAGACATGTGAAATGCATGAACTAGTGCAAAAAAGTGTAACAAAATTGGTTTGATTTTTTTTTAGTACTTTTCAGTTTTTCTTAGTTTTCACATAAGGTCCGGGGTCAGGACAAAAGACAGATTTTTGACAAATTTCAAAATCTGTCAGATATTGTCCAAATTATTTTTTATTTCACGTCTAGACATGTGAAATGCATGAACTAGTGCAAAAAAGTGTAACAAAATTGGTTTGATTTTTTTTTAGTACTTTTCAGTTTTTCTTAGTTTTCACATAAGGTCCGGGGTCAGGACAAAAGACAGATTTTTGACAAATTTCAAAATATGTCAGATATTGTCCAAATCATTTTTTATTTCACTTATAGACATGTGAAATGCATGAACTAGGGCAAAAAAGTGTAAAAAAATTGGTTTGATTTTTTTTAGTACCTTTCAGTTTTTCTTAGTTTTCACATAAGGTCCGGGGTCAGGACAAAAGATAGATTTTTGACAAATTTCAAAATCTGTCAGATATTGTCCAAATCATTTTTTATTTCATTTCTAGACATGTGAAATGCATGAACTAGGGCAAGAAAGTGTGAAAAAATTGGTTTGATTTTTTTTTAGTACCGTGCAGTATTTCTTAGTTTTCACATAAGGTCCGGGGTCAGGACAAAAGACAGATTTTTGACAAATTTCAAAATATGACAGATATTGTCCAAATCATTTTTTATTTCACTTATAGACATGTGAAATGCATGAACTAGGGCAAAAAAGTGTAAAAAAATTGGTTTGATTTTTTTTAGTACCTTGCAGTTTTTTTTAGTTTTCACATAAGGTCCGGGGTCAGGACAAAAGACAGATTTTTGACAAATTTCAAAATATGTCAGATATTGTCCAAATTATTTTTTATTTCACGTCTAGACATGTGAAATGCATGAACTAGTGCAAAAAAGTGTAACAAAATTGGTTTGATTTTTTTTTAGTACTTTTCAGTTTTTCTTAGTTTTCACATAAGGTCCGGGGTCAGGACAAAAGACAGATTTTTGACAAATTTCAAAATCTGTCAGATATTGTCCAAATCATTTTTTATTTCACTTCTAGACATGTGAAATGCAAGAACTAGGGCAAAAAAGTGTAAAAAAATGGTTTGATTTTTTTTTAGTACCTTGCAGTTTTTCTTAGTTTTCACATAAGGTCCGGGGTAAGGACAAAAGACAGATTTTTGACAAATTTCAAAATCTGTCAGATATTGTCCAAATAATTTTTTAATTCATTTCTAGACATGTGAAATGCATGAACTAGGGCAAAAAAAGTGAAAAAACATTGGTCTGATTTTTTTTAGTACTTTTCAGTTTTTCTTAGTTTTTACATAAGGTCCGGGGTCAGGACAAAAGACAGATTTTTTACAAATTTCAAAATATGTCAGATATTGTCCAAATTATTTTTTATTTCACGTCTAGACATGTGAAATGCATGAACTAGGGCAAAAAAAGTGAAAAAAAATTGGTCTGATTTTTTTTAGTACTTATCAGTTTTTCTTAGTTTTCACATAAGGTCCGGGGTCAGGACAAAAGACAGATTTTTGACAAATTTCAAAATATGTCAGATATTGTCCAAATCATTTTTTATTTAATTTCTAGACATGTGAAATGCATGAACTAGGGCAAGAAAGTGTGAAAAAAATTGTTTGATTTTTTTTTAGTACCTTGCAGTTTTTCTTAGTTTTCACATAAGGTCCGGGGTCAGGATAAAAGACAGATTTTTGACAAATTTCAAAATATGTCAGATATTGTCCAAATTATTTTTTATTTCACGTCTAGACATGTGAAATGCATGAACTAGTGCAAAAAAGTGTAACAAAATTGATTTGATTTTTTTTTTAGTACTTTTCAGTTTTTCTTAGTTTTCACATAAGGTCCGGGGTCAGGACAAAAGACAGATTTTTGAAAAATTTCAAAATATGTCAGATATTGTCCAAATCATTTTTTATTTAATTTCTAGACATGTGAAATGCATGAACTAGGGCAAAAAAAGTGAAAAAAAATTGGTCTGATTTTTTTTAGTACTTTTCAGTTTTTCTTAGTTTTCACATAAGGTCCGGGGTCAGGACAAAAGACAGATTTTTGACAAATTTCAAAATATGTCAGATATTGTCCAAATTATTTTTTATTTCACGTCTAGACATGTGAAATGCATGAACTAGTGCAAAAAAGTGTAACAAAATTGATTTGATTTTTTTTTTAGTACTTTTCAGTTTTTCTTAGTTTTCACATAAGGTCCGGGGTCAGGACAAAAGACAGATTTTTGACAAATTTCAAAATATGTCAGATATTGTCCAAATTATTTTTTATTTCACGTCTAGACATGTGAAATGCATGAACTAGTGCAAAAAAGTGTAACAAAATTGATTTGATTTTTTTTTTAGTACTTTTCAGTTTTTCTTAGTTTTCACATAAGGTCCGGGGTCAGGACAAAAGACAGATTTTTGACAAATTTCAAAATATGTCAGATATTGTCCAAATTATTTTTTATTTCACGTCTAGACATGTGAAATGCATGAACTAGTGCAAGAAAGTGTAACAAAATTGGTTTGATTTTTTTTTAGTACTTTTCAGTTTTTCTTAGTTTTCACATAAGGTCCGGGGTCAGGACAAAAGACAGATTTTTGACAAATTTCAAAATCTGTCAGATATTGTCCAAATTATTTTTTATTTCACGTCTAGACATGTGAAATGCATGAACTAGTGCAAAAAAGTGTAACAAAATTGGTTTGATTTTTTTTTAGTACTTTTCAGTTTTTCTTAGTTTTCACATAAGGTCCGGGGTCAGGACAAAAGACAGATTTTTTACAAATTTCAAAATATGTCAGATATTGTCCAAATCATTTTTTATTTCACTTATAGACATGTGAAATGCATGAACTAGTGCAAAAAAGTGTAACAAAATTGGTTTGATTTTTTTTTTAGTACTTTTCAGTTTTTCTTAGTTTTCACATAAGGTCCGGGGTCAGGACAAAAGACAGATTTTTGACAAATTTCAAAATCTGTCAGATATTGTCCAAATTATTTTTTATTTCACGTCTAGACATGTGAAATGCATGAACTAGTGCAAAAAAGTGTAACAAAATTGGTTTGATTTTTTTTTAGTACTTTTCAGTTTTTCTTAGTTTTCACATAAGGTCCGGGGTCAGGACAAAAGACAGATTTTTGACAAATTTCAAAATATGTCAGATATTGTCCAAATCATTTTTTATTTCACTTATAGACATGTGAAATGCATGAACTAGGGCAAAAAAGTGTAAAAAAATTGGTTTGATTTTTTTTAGTACCTTTCAGTTTTTCTTAGTTTTCACATAAGGTCCGGGGTCAGGACAAAAGACAGATTTTTGACAAATTTCAAAATCTGTCAGATATTGTCCAAATTATTTTTTATTTCACGTCTAGACATGTGAAATGCATGAACTAGTGCAAAAAAGTGTAACAAAATTGGTTTGATTTTTTTTTAGTACTTTTCAGTTTTTCTTAGTTTTCACATAAGGTCCGGGGTCAGGACAAAAGACAGATTTTTGACAAATTTCAAAATATGACAGATATTGTCCAAATCATTTTTTATTTCACTTATAGACATGTGAAATGCATGAACTAGGGCAAAAAAGTGTAAAAAAATTGGTTTGATTTTTTTTAGTACCTTGCAGTTTTTTTTAGTTTTCACATAAGGTCCGGGGTCAGGACAAAAGACAGATTTTTGACAAATTTCAAAATATGTCAGATATTGTCCAAATTATTTTTTATTTCACGTCTAGACATGTGAAATGCATGAACTAGTGCAAAAAAGTGTAACAAAATTGGTTTGATTTTTTTTTAGTACTTTTCAGTTTTTCTTAGTTTTCACATAAGGTCCGGGGTCAGGACAAAAGACAGATTTTTGACAAATTTCAAAATCTGTCAGATATTGTCCAAATCATTTTTTATTTCACTTCTAGACATGTGAAATGCAAGAACTAGGGCAAAAAAGTGTAAAAAAATGGTTTGATTTTTTTTTAGTACCTTGCAGTTTTTCTTAGTTTTCACATAAGGTCCGGGGTCAGGACAAAAGATAGATTTTTGACAAATTTCAAAATATGTCAGATATTGTCCAAATTATTTTTTATTTCACGTCTAGACATGTGAAATGCATGAACTAGTGCAAAAAAGTGTAACAAAATTGGTTTGATTTTTTTTTAGTACTTTTCAGTTTTTCTTAGTTTTCACATAAGGTCCGGGGTCAGGACAAAAGACAGATTTTTTACAAATTTCAAAATATGTCAGATATTGTCCAAATCATTTTTTATTTCACTTATAGACATGTGAAATGCATGAACTAGTGCAAAAAAGTGTAACAAAATTGGTTTGATTTTTTTTTAGTACTTTTCAGTTTTTCTTAGTTTTCACATAAGGTCCGGGGTCAGGACAAAAGACAGATTTTTGACAAATTTCAAAATCTGTCAGATATTGTCCAAATTATTTTTTATTTCACGTCTAGACATGTGAAATGCATGAACTAGGGCAAAAAAAGTGAAAAAAAATTGGTCTGATTTTTTTTAGTACTTATCAGTTTTTCTTAGTTTTCACATAAGGTCCGGGGTCAGGACAAAAGACAGATTTTTGACAAATTTCAAAATATGTCAGATATTGTCCAAATTATTTTTTATTTCACGTCTAGACATGTGAAATGCATGAACTAGTGCAAAAAAGTGTAACAAAATTGATTTGATTTTTTTTTAGTACTTTTCAGTTTTTTCTTAGTTTTCACATAAGGTCCGGGGTCAGGACAAAAGACAGATTTTTGACAAATTTCAAAATATGTCAGATATTGTCCAAATTATTTTTTATTTCACGTCTAGACATGTGAAATGCATGAACTAGTGCAAAAAAGTGTAACAAAATTGATTTGATTTTTTTTTAGTACTTTTCAGTTTTTCTTAGTTTTCACATAAGGTCCGGGGTCAGGACAAAAGACAGATTTTTGACAAATTTCAAAATCTGTCAGATATTGTCCAAATCATTTTTTATTTCACTTCTAGACATGTGAAATGCAAGAACTAGGGCAAAAAAGTGTAAAAAAATGGTTTGATTTTTTTTAGTACCTTGCAGTTTTTCTTAGTTTTCACATAAGGTCCGGGGTCAGGACAAAAGATAGATTTTTGACAAATTTCAAAATATGTCAGATATTGTCCAAATTATTTTTTATTTCACGTCTAGACATGTGAAATGCATGAACTAGTGCAAAAAAGTGTAACAAAATTGGTTTGATTTTTTTTTAGTACTTTTCAGTTTTTCTTAGTTTTCACATAAGGTCCGGGGTCAGGACAAAAGACAGATTTTTTACAAATTTCAAAATATGTCAGATATTGTCCAAATCATTTTTTATTTCACTTATAGACATGTGAAATGCATGAACTAGTGCAAAAAAGTGTAACAAAATTGGTTTGATTTTTTTTTAGTACTTTTCAGTTTTTCTTAGTTTTCACATAAGGTCCGGGGTCAGGACAAAAGACAGATTTTTGACAAATTTCAAAATCTGTCAGATATTGTCCAAATTATTTTTTATTTCACGTCTAGACATGTGAAATGCATGAACTAGGGCAAAAAAAGTGAAAAAAAATTGGTCTGATTTTTTTTAGTACTTATCAGTTTTTCTTAGTTTTCACATAAGGTCCGGGGTCAGGACAAAAGACAGATTTTTGACAAATTTCAAAATATGTCAGATATTGTCCAAATTATTTTTTATTTCACGTCTAGACATGTGAAATGCATGAACTAGTGCAAAAAAGTGTAACAAAATTGATTTGATTTTTTTTTAGTACTTTTCAGTTTTTTCTTAGTTTTCACATAAGGTCCGGGGTCAGGACAAAAGACAGATTTTTGACAAATTTCAAAATATGTCAGATATTGTCCAAATTATTTTTTATTTCACGTCTAGACATGTGAAATGCATGAACTAGTGCAAAAAAGTGTAACAAAATTGATTTGATTTTTTTTTAGTACTTTTCAGTTTTTCTTAGTTTTCACATAAGGTCCGGGGTCAGGACAAAAGACAGATTTTTGACAAATTTCAAAATCTGTCAGATATTGTCCAAATCATTTTTTATTTCACTTATAGACATGTGAAATGCATGAACTAGGGCAAAAAAGTGTAAAAAAATTGGTTTGATTTTTTTTTAGTACCTTGCAGTTTTTCTTAGTTTTCACATAAGGTCCGGGGTCAGGACAAAAGACAGATTTTTGACAAATTTCAAAATCTGTCAGATATTGTCCAAATCATTTTTTATTTCATTTCTAGACATGTGAAATGCATGAACTAGGGCAAAAAAAGTGAAAAAAAATTGGTCTGATTTTTTTTAGTACTTTTCAGTTTTTCTTAGTTTTCACATAAGGTCCGGGGTCAGGACAAAAGACAGATTTTTGACAAATTTCAAAATCTGTCAGATATTGTCCAAATTATTTTTTATTTCACGTCTAGACATGTGAAATGCATGAACTAGTGCAAAAAAGTGTAACAAAATTGATTTGATTTTTTTTTAGTACTTTTCAGTTTTTCTTAGTTTTCACATAAGGTCCGGGGTCAGGACAAAATACAGATTTCTGACAAATTTCAAAATCTGTCAGATATTGTCCAAATCATTTTTTATTTAATTTCTAGACATGTGAAATGCATGAACTAGGGCAAGAAAGTGTGAAAAAATTGGTTTGATTTTTTTTTAGTACCTTGCAGTTTTTCTTAGTTTTCACATAAGGTCCGGGGTCAGGACAAAAGACAGAATTTTGACAAATTTCAAAATATGTCAGATATTGTCCATATCATTTTTTATTTCACTTATAGACATGTGAAATGCATGAACTAGGGCAAAAAAGTGTAAAAAAATTGGTTTGATTTTTTTTAGTACCTTGCAGTTTTTCTTAGTTTTCACATAAGGTCCGGGGTCAGGACAAAAGACAGAATTTTGACAAATTTCAAAATATGTCAGATATTGTCCAAATCATTTTTTATTTAATTTCTAGACATGTGAAATGCATGAACTAGGGCAAAAAAAGTGAAAAAAAATTGGTCTGATTTTTTTTAGTACTTTTCAGTTTTTCTTAGTTTTCACATAAGGTCCGGGGTCAGGACAAAAGACAGATTTTTGACAAATTTCAAAATATGTCAGATATTGTCCAAATCATTTTTTATTTCACTTCTAGACATGTGAAATGCATGAACTAGGGCAAAAAAGTGTAAAAAAATTGGTTTGATTTTTTTTAGTACCTTTCAGTTTTTCTTAGTTTTCACACAAGGTCCGGGGTCAGGACAAAAGACAGATTTTTGACAAATTTCAAAATCTGTCAGATATTGTCCAAATCATTTTTTATTTAATTTCTAGACATGTGAAATGCATGAACTAGGGCAAAAAAAGTGAAAAAAAATTGGTCTGATTTTTTTTAGTACTTTTCAGTTTTTCTTAGTTTTCACATAAGGTCCGGGGTCAGGACAAAATACAGATTTCTGACAAATTTCAAAATCTGTCAGATATTGTCCAAATCATTTTTTATTTAATTTCTAGACATGTGAAATGCATGAACTAGGGCAAGAAAGTGTGAAAAAATTGGTTTGATTTTTTTTTAGTACCTTGCAGTTTTTCTTAGTTTTCACATAAGGTCCGGGGTCAGGACAAAAGACAGATTTTTGACAAATTTCAAAATATGTCAGATATTGTCCAAATCATTTTTTATTTCACTTCTAGACATGTGAAATGCATGAACTAGGGCAAAAAAGTGTAAAAATATTGGTTTGATTTTTTTTAGTACCTTTCAGTTTTTCTTAGTTTTCACATAAGGTCCGGGGTCAGGACAAAAGACAGATTTTTGACAAATTTCAAAATCTGTCAGATATTGTCCAAATCATTTTTTATTTAATTTCTAGACATGTGAAATGCATGAACTAGGGCAAAAAAAGTGAAAAAAAATTGGTCTGATTTTTTTTAGTACTTTTCAGTTTTTCTTAGTTTTCACATAAGGTCCGGGGTCAGGACAAAAGACAGATTTTTGACAAATTTCAAAATATGTCAGATATTGTCCAAATCATTTTTTATTTCACTTCTAGACATGTGAAATGCATGAACTAGGGCAAAAAAGTGTAAAAAAATTGGTTTGATTTTTTTTAGTACCTTTCAGTTTTTCTTAGTTTTCACACAAGGTCCGGGGTCAGGACAAAAGACAGATTTTTGACAAATTTCAAAATCTGTCAGATATTGTCCAAATCATTTTTTATTTCATTTCTAGACATGTGAAATGCATGAACTAGTGCAAAAAAGTGTAACAAAATTGGTTTGATTTTTTTTAGTACTTTTCAGTTTTTCTTAGTTTTCACATCAGGTCCGGGGTCAGGATAAAAGACAGATTTTTGACAAATTTCAAAATCTCTTTTATTGTCCAAATTATTTTTTATATCACTTCTAGACATGTGAAATGCATGAACTAGGGCAAAAAAGTGTAACAAAATTGGTTTGATTTTTTTTAGTACTTATCAGTTTTTCTTAGTTTTCACATAAGGTCCGGGGTCAGGACAAAAGACAGATTTTTGACAAATTTCAAAATATGTCAGATATTGTCCAAATTATTTTTTATTTCACGTCTAGACATGTGAAATGCATGAACTAGTGCAAAAAAGTGTAACAAAATTGATTTGATTTTTTTTTAGTACTTTTCAGTTTTTTCTTAGTTTTCACATAAGGTCCGGGGTCAGGACAAAAGACAGATTTTTGACAAATTTCAAAATATGTCAGATATTGTCCAAATTATTTTTTATTTCACGTCTAGACATGTGAAATGCATGAACTAGTGCAAAAAAGTGTAACAAAATTGATTTGATTTTTTTTTAGTACTTTTCAGTTTTTCTTAGTTTTCACATAAGGTCCGGGGTCAGGACAAAAGACAGATTTTTGACAAATTTCAAAATCTGTCAGATATTGTCCAAATCATTTTTTATTTCATTTCTAGACATGTGAAATGCATTAACTAGTGCAAAAAAGTGTAACAAAATTGGTTTGATTTTTTTTAGTACTTTTCAGTTTTTCTTAGTTTTCACATAAGGTCCGGGATCAGGACAAAAGACAGATTTTTGACAAATTTCAAAATCTGTCAGATATTGTCCAAATCATTTTTTATTTCACTTATAGACATGTGAAATGCATGAACTAGGGCAAAAAAAGTATAAAAAAATTGGTTTGATTTTTTTTAGTACCTTTCAGTTTTTCTTAGTTTTCACATAAGGTCCGGGGTCAGGACAAAAGACAGATTTTTGACAAATTTCAAAATATGTCAGATATTGTCCAAATCATTTTTTATTTCACTTATAGACATGTGAAATGCATGAACTAGGGCAAAAAAGTGTAAAAAAATTGGTTTGATTTTTTTTAGTACCTTGCAGTTTTTCTTAGTTTTCACATAAGGTCCGGGGTCAGGACAAAAGACAGATTTTTGACAAATTTCAAAATCTGTCAGATATTGTCCAAATCATTTTTTATTTAATTTCTAGACATGTGAAATGCATGAACTAGGGCAAAAAAAGTGAAAAAAAATTGGTCTGATTTTTTTTAGTACTTTTCAGTTTTTCTTAGTTTTCACATAAGGTCCGGGGTCAGGACAAAAGACAGATTTTTGACAAATTTCAAAATCTGTCAGATATTGTCCAAATTATTTTTTATTTCACGTCTAGACATGTGAAATGCATGAACTAGTGCAAAAAAGTGTAACAAAATTGATTTGATTTTTTTTTAGTACTTTTCAGTTTTTCTTAGTTTTCACATAAGGTCCGGGGTCAGGACAAAATACAGATTTCTGACAAATTTCAAAATCTGTCAGATATTGTCCAAATCATTTTTTATTTAATTTCTAGACATGTGAAATGCATGAACTAGGGCAAAAAAAGTGAAAAAAAATTGGTCTGATTTTTTTTAGTACTTTTCAGTTTTTCTTAGTTTTCACATAAGGTCCGGGGTCAGGACAAAATACAGATTTCTGACAAATTTCAAAATCTGTCAGATATTGTCCAAATCATTTTTTATTTAATTTCTAGACATGTGAAATGCATGAACTAGGGCAAGAAAGTGTGAAAAAATTGGTTTGATTTTTTTTTAGTACCTTGCAGTTTTTCTTAGTTTTCACATAAGGTCCGGGGTCAGGACAAAAGACAGATTTTTGACAAATTTCAAAATATGTCAGATATTGTCCAAATCATTTTTTATTTCACTTCTAGACATGTGAAATGCATGAACTAGGGCAAAAAAGTGTAAAAATATTGGTTTGATTTTTTTTAGTACCTTTCAGTTTTTCTTAGTTTTCACATAAGGTCCGGGGTCAGGACAAAAGACAGATTTTTGACAAATTTCAAAATCTGTCAGATATTGTCCAAATCATTTTTTATTTAATTTCTAGACATGTGAAATGCATGAACTAGGGCAAAAAAAGTGAAAAAAAATTGGTCTGATTTTTTTTAGTACTTTTCAGTTTTTCTTAGTTTTCACATAAGGTCCGGGGTCAGGACAAAAGACAGATTTTTGACAAATTTCAAAATATGTCAGATATTGTCCAAATCATTTTTTATTTCACTTCTAGACATGTGAAATGCATGAACTAGGGCAAAAAAGTGTAAAAAAATTGGTTTGATTTTTTTTAGTACCTTTCAGTTTTTCTTAGTTTTCACACAAGGTCCGGGGTCAGGACAAAAGACAGATTTTTGACAAATTTCAAAATCTGTCAGATATTGTCCAAATCATTTTTTATTTCATTTCTAGACATGTGAAATGCATGAACTAGTGCAAAAAAGTGTAACAAAATTGGTTTGATTTTTTTTAGTACTTTTCAGTTTTTCTTAGTTTTCACATCAGGTCCGGGGTCAGGATAAAAGACAGATTTTTGACAAATTTCAAAATCTCTTTTATTGTCCAAATTATTTTTTATATCACTTCTAGACATGTGAAATGCATGAACTAGGGCAAAAAAGTGTAACAAAATTGGTTTGATTTTTTTTAGTACTTTTCAGTTTTTCTTAGTTTTCACATCAGGTCCGGGGTCAGGATAAAAGACAGATTTTTGACAAATTTCAAAATCTCTTTTATTGTCCAAATTATTTTTTATATCACTTCTAGACATGTGAAATGCATGAACTAGGGCAAAAAAGTGTAAAAAAATTGGTTTGATTTTTTTTTAGTACTTTTCAGTTTTTCTTAGTTTTCACATAAGGTCCGGGGTCAGGACAAAAGACAGATTTTTGACAAATTTCAAAATCTGTCAGATATTGTCCAAATCATTTTTTATTTCATTTCTAGACATGTGAAATGCATGAACTAGGGCAAAAAAGGTGAAAAAACATTGGTCTGATTTTTTTTAGTACCTTTCAGTTTTTCTTAGTTTTCACATAAGGTCCGGGGTCAGGATAAAAGACAGATTTTTGACAAATTTCAAAATCTCTCAGATATTGTCCAAATCATTTTTTATTTCATTTCTAGACATGTGAAATGCATGAACTAGTGCAAAAAAGTGTAACAAAATTGGTTTGATTTTTTTTAGTACTTTTCAGTTTTTCTTAGTTTTCACATAAGGTCCGGGGTCAGGATAAAAGACAGATTTTTGACAAATTTCAAAATCTCTCAGATATTGTCCAAATCATTTTTTATTTCATTTCTAGACATGTGAAATGCATGAACTAGTGCAAAAAAGTGTAACAAAATTGGTATGATTTTTTTTAGTACTTTTCAGTTTTTCTTAGTTTTCACATAAGGTCCGGGGTCAGGATAAAAGACAGATTTTTGACAAATTTCAAAATCTCTCAGATATTGTCCAAATCATTTTTTATTTCATTTCTAGACATGTGAAATGCATGAACTAGTGCAAAAAAGTGTAACAAAATTGGTTTGATTTTTTTTAGTACTTTTCAGTTTTTCTTAGTTTTCACATAAGGTCCGGGGTCAGGACAAAAGACAGATTTTTGACAAATTTCAAAATCTGTCAGATATTGTCCAAATCATTTTTTATTTCATTTCTAGACATGTGAAATGCATGAACTAGTGCAAAAAAGTGTAACAAAATTGGTTTGATTTTTTTTAGTACTTTTCAGTTTTTCTTAGTTTTCACATAAGGTCCGGGGTCAGGATAAAAGACAGATTTTTGACAAATTTCTAAATCTCTCAGATATTGTCCAAATCATTTTTTATTTCATTTCTAGACATGTGAAATGCATGAACTAGTGCAAAAAAGTGTAACAAAATTGGCATGATTTTTTTTAGTACCTTGCAGTTTTTCTTAGTTTTCACATAAGGTCCGGGGTCAGGACAAAAGACAGATTTTTGACAAATTTCAAAATCTCTCAGATATTGTCCAAATCATTTTTTATTTCATTTCTAGACATGTGAAATGCATGAACTAGGGCAAAAAAGTGAAAAAAAATTGGTCTGATTTTTTTTAGTACTTTTCAGTTTTTCTTAGTTTTCACATAAGGTCCGGGGTCAGGACAAAAGACAGATTTTTGACAAATTTCAAAATCTGTCAGATATTGTCCAAATTATTTTTTATTTCACGTCTAGACATGTGAAATGCATGAACTAGTGCAAAAAAGTGTAACAAAATTGATTTGATTTTTTTTTAGTACTTTTCAGTTTTTCTTAGTTTTCACATAAGGTCCGGGGTCAGGACAAAATACAGATTTCTGACAAATTTCAAAATCTGTCAGATATTGTCCAAATCATTTTTTATTTAATTTCTAGACATGTGAAATGCATGAACTAGGGCAAAAAAAGTGAAAAAAAATTGGTCTGATTTTTTTTAGTACTTTTCAGTTTTTCTTAGTTTTCACATAAGGTCCGGGGTCAGGACAAAATACAGATTTCTGACAAATTTCAAAATCTGTCAGATATTGTCCAAATCATTTTTTATTTAATTTCTAGACATGTGAAATGCATGAACTAGGGCAAGAAAGTGTGAAAAAATTGGTTTGATTTTTTTTTAGTACCTTGCAGTTTTTCTTAGTTTTCACATAAGGTCCGGGGTCAGGACAAAAGACAGATTTTTGACAAATTTCAAAATATGTCAGATATTGTCCAAATCATTTTTTATTTCACTTCTAGACATGTGAAATGCATGAACTAGGGCAAAAAAGTGTAAAAATATTGGTTTGATTTTTTTTAGTACCTTTCAGTTTTTCTTAGTTTTCACATAAGGTCCGGGGTCAGGACAAAAGACAGATTTTTGACAAATTTCAAAATCTGTCAGATATTGTCCAAATCATTTTTTATTTAATTTCTAGACATGTGAAATGCATGAACTAGGGCAAAAAAAGTGAAAAAAAATTGGTCTGATTTTTTTTAGTACTTTTCAGTTTTTCTTAGTTTTCACATAAGGTCCGGGGTCAGGACAAAAGACAGATTTTTGACAAATTTCAAAATCTGTCAGATATTGTCCAAATCATTTTTTATTTCATTTCTAGACATGTGAAATGCATGAACTAGTGCAAAAAAGTGTAACAAAATTGGTTTGATTTTTTTTAGTACTTTTCAGTTTTTCTTAGTTTTCACATAAGGTCCGGGGTCAGGATAAAAGACAGATTTTTGACAAATTTCAAAATCTCTCAGATATTGTCCAAATCATTTTTTATTTCATTTCTAGACATGTGAAATGCATGAACTAGGGCAAAAAAGGTGAAAAAAAATTGGTCTGATTTTTTTTAGTACCTTTCAGTTTTTCTTAGTTTTCACATAAGGTCCGGGGTCAGGACAAAAGACAGATTTTTGACAAATTTCAAAATATGTCAGATATTGTCCAAATCATTTTTTATTTCATTTCTAGACATGTGAAATGCATGAACTAGTGCAAAAAAGTGTAACAAAATTGGTTTGATTTTTTTTAGTACTTTTCAGTTTTTCTTAGTTTTCACATAAGGTCCGGGGTCAGGATAAAAGACAGATTTTTGACAAATTTCTAAATCTCTCAGATATTGTCCAAATCATTTTTTATTTCATTTCTAGACATGTGAAATGCATGAACTAGTGCAAAAAAGTGTAACAAAATTGGCATGATTTTTTTTAGTACTTTTCAGTTTTTCTTAGTTTTCACATAAGGTCCGGGGTCAGGATAAAAGACAGATTTTTGACAAATTTCAAAATCTCTCAGATATTGTCCAAATCATTTTTTATTTCATTTCTAGACATGTGAAATGCATGAACTAGTGCAAAAAAGTGTAACAAAATTGGTTTGATTTTTTTTAGTACTTTTCAGTTTTTCTTAGTTTTCACATAAGGTCCGGGGTCAGGACAAAAGACAGATTTTTGACAAATTTCAAAATCTGTCAGATATTGTCCAAATCATTTTTTATTTCATTTCTAGACATGTGAAATGCATGAACTAGTGCAATAAAGTGTAACAAAATTGGTTTGATTTTTTTTAGTACTTTTCAGTTTTTCTTAGTTTTCACATAAGGTCCGGGGTCAGGATAAAAGACAGATTTTTGACAAATTTCTAAATCTCTCAGATATTGTCCAAATCATTTTTTATTTCATTTCTAGACATGTGAAATGCATGAACTAGTGCAAAAAAGTGTAACAAAATTGGTATGATTTTTTTTAGTACTTTTCAGTTTTTCTTAGTTTTCACATAAGGTCCGGCGTCAGGATAAAAGACAGATTTTTGACAAATTTCAAATTCTCTCAGATATTGTCCAAATCATTTTTTATTTCATTTCTAGACATGTGAAATGCATGAACTAGTGCAAAAAAGTGTAACAAAATTGGTTTGATTTTTTTTAGTACTTTTCAGTTTTTCTTAGTTTTCACATAAGGTCCGGGGTCAGGACAAAAGACAGATTTTTGACAAATTTCAAAATCTGTCAGATATTGTCCAAATCATTTTTTATTTCATTTCTAGACATGTGAAATGCATGAACTAGTGCAAAAAAGTGTAACAAAATTGGTTTGATTTTTTTTAGTACTTTTCAGTTTTTCTTAGTTTTCACATAAGGTCCGGGGTCAGGATAAAAGACAGATTTTTGACAAATTTCTAAATCTCTCAGATATTGTCCAAATCATTTTTTATTTCATTTCTAGACATGTGAAATGCATGAACTAGTGCAAAAAAGTGTAACAAAATTGGCATGATTTTTTTTAGTACTTTTCAGTTTTTCTTAGTTTTCACATAAGGTCCGGGGTCAGGATAAAAGACAGATTTTTGACAAATTTCAAAATCTCTCAGATATTGTCCAAATCATTTTTTATTTCATTTCTAGACATGTGAAATGCATGAACTAGTGCAAAAAAGTGTAACAAAATTGGTTTGATTTTTTTTAGTACTTTTCAGTTTTTCTTAGTTTTCACATAAGGTCCGGGGTCAGGACAAAAGACAGATTTTTGACAAATTTCAAAATCTGTCAGATATTGTCCAAATCATTTTTTATTTCATTTCTAGACATGTGAAATGCATGAACTAGTGCAAAAAAGTGTAACAAAATTGGTTTGATTTTTTTTAGTACTTTTCAGTTTTTCTTAGTTTTCACATAAGGTCCGGCGTCAGGATAAAAGACAGATTTTTGACAAATTTCAAATTCTCTCAGATATTGTCCAAATCATTTTTTATTTCATTTCTAGACATGTGAAATGCATGAACTAGTGCAAAAAAGTGTAACAAAATTGGTTTGATTTTTTTTTAGTACTTTTCAGTTTTTCTTAGTTTTCACATAAGGTCCGGGGTCAGGACAAAAGACAGATTTTTGACAAATTTCAAAATCTGTCAGATATTGTCCAAATCATTTTTTATTTCATTTCTAGACATGTGAAATGCATGAACTAGTGCAAAAAAGTGTAACAAAATTGGTTTGATTTTTTTTAGTACTTTTCAGTTTTTCTTAGTTTTCACATAAGGTCCGGGGTCAGGATAAAAGACAGATTTTTGACAAATTTCAAAATCTCTCAGATATTGTCCAAATCATTTTTTATTTCATTTCTAGACATGTGAAATGCATGAACTAGGGCAAAAAAGGTGAAAAAAAATTGGTCTGATTTTTTTTAGTACCTTTCAGTTTTTCTTAGTTTTCACATAAGGTCCGGGGTCAGGACAAAAGACAGATTTTTGACAAATTTCAAAATATGTCAGATATTGTCCAAATCATTTTTTATTTCATTTCTAGACATGTGAAATGCATGAACTAGTGCAAAAAAGTGTAACAAAATTGGTTTGATTTTTTTTAGTACTTTTCAGTTTTTCTTAGTTTTCACATAAGGTCCGGGGTCAGGATAAAAGACAGATTTTTGACAAATTTCTAAATCTCTCAGATATTGTCCAAATCATTTTTTATTTCATTTCTAGACATGTGAAATGCATGAACTAGTGCAAAAAAG
>NW_027468858.1:0-25000 GCF_046254945.1 Alosa pseudoharengus
GAACGATGTTCAGGATGTGTGTCTTGATAAGGCCCTCAGATCACTTCATCAGGACTGGCGTGAGGGCCACTGGCCTGTGGTCATTAAGGCATGAGACCGCCACTCTCGTTGGTACAGGTGTGATGGTGGTGGACTTTAAAAAGGATGGGACTGGGGGTTGCTGTGGTGCAACTGGTTACAGTGTCCATACCATATTCAGGTCCACGTGCCCCGGGTCATTTCACCCCATCTCTCTCTCTCTCTCTCTCTCTCTCTCTCTCTCTCTCTCTCTCCCGTTCACTTCCTGTCACTCTCTCTACTGTCCTGCCCAATTATAGGCATAAACAATATTTAAAAACAAAAAACAGGATGGGTCTGTAGCCTGACTCATAGCCTGAGGACACACACACACACACACACACACACACACACACACACACACATGTCCTGCCGCCTTACTGTATGTATGTTCATTCTACTCAGATGAAAGATCACATTTACAAACACCTTGACCTGACCGATGTTTGGAGGGAGAAACTGATAATTAAGCTGCTCTTTCTGTTTTCAAACTCTGTTTGTGTGTGTGTGTGTTAAAGGGAGGATCACCACAATGATGCCCCACAGAGGAGCTGTGAATCCTGTGCTGAAGTTCCGGACTCCGGCCACTGGGTCCTGGTGGAGCCTGAAGTCTCCACAGAGGAGAGAGTCTTCACCTACAGCCTGAGCTCTCCTGCAGGGAGCTATGAGTGCCCAGAGTCTGGTCTGCGCTGGACGTGTGCTGGTCCAGTCACCCTGCAGTACTGCTTCATAGACTGGCATGTCTTTGCTGAAGAGCTGGCCCACATGCAGTCCAGACAGGCTGGTCCTCTGATGGACATCAGGGTCATGTCAGGAGAGCTGGAGGAGATCCACCTGCCACATTTCCTCTGTTTGGGGGGTTCTGAGGCGTCTGTGTGTGACGCTGTGAGGGTCCTGCATGGGCGGGAGAGTGGAGTGTGTGTGGAGGAGTGTGAGCTGACCCGACACCATGCCAGGCTTCTCCACCCCTCCTTCTCTCTGTTAGGGCTGGTGTATTACCTGAGGGATCTGTTTTCGCCCAAAGTCCACTGTGAGCTGCTGCTCTTCTGCACCCGCACCGCTCCCCTGGTTCTCCACACCTACCTGGTGCCCAATGACCCAGCTCACATCAGGGCCGTCCTGCAGGAGGAGGAACCAGAGGGTGTGAGGATCCGCAAACCCGGTGTCGTGGGCCCGCTGTGGCAGAACGACACGGTCCATTTCAAGACATCGTGTCCATCTAGGATCCAACCTCAGAAGATGAACCTGTGGCCGCTCTCCACTAGTAACTTCTGTGAGGTGAAAATGAAGCAGCCAGAGGAGGAATTTGATATGGAGGTCATCAGCTCTCAGCACACAGAGCCCATCTGGACAGCCTGGATCAGCAGAGACGACTACTGCCAGCCCAGCAAGAGCGCAGGACAGGGCAGCAGCCAGGGGACAAACACAGGTACACACACACACACACACACACACACACACACACACACACACACACACACACACAGGGTGTGATTTTGCTGGGAGGGATGGGTGGGATTTCCCTTCCTCTGATCATGATGTTCCTTCCTCTGCCTAATTATTTTGTAACATTTATCATATTTATCACAACAATTACCATGTAAAGCAACCTTGGGTTTGAGAAAGGTGCTATATAAAATAAACGTATTGTTATTATTATTACAAGTTGCTTGAATTTGTTTGTTCATGTCCTTCCTCTCTTTTGTTTGTTTTTTGTTTGTCTCCTCCTTAGTGTCCACTACCAGCACAGAGGAGATGCCCTCTGGCTCCTCTAGCCCAGTCCAGCCAGCCTCCGTCTCGTCCTCCATTACGGCTCACACTGGTGGAGTTGCTGTGTCCCCCAGTCTCTACGGCAACACCTTCAATGGACCAGTATACATGCCAGTCAAATTAGGTACGAACTTTCAAGCACATATTTCTGTGTTCGTTGATGGTCTGCATTTCCCAAAAGTGCTGTTGTGCAACTACCATTGTTAAATGACAACATTTGTACTATTGTTGAACCATAACATTATCTCTCTGTCTCTCTCTGTCTCTCTCTCTCTCTCTCTCTCTCTCTGTCTCTCTTTCTCTTGCAGATCAAAGTCCACCAAAGTGAACTTTTGGATGTTGCTAAAACTACCCTTCATCATGTTGCTGTAAACGGCTATATTCAGGAGAGTGGAGGTGAACAGCGTTGGGGCTGAAACAGTAGCCCTTCGCAACAGCCAATCAAATAAATCTCCAGTCTAGTAGCACTCAGGGTTCCTATTTCGCACTTTTGAAGACAATTCAATTAAATGTAATCTAAAGTTTATAGGCTACTCAAGGCTTAAATGTGCAGGCATTGACAGAGCTGCTTAAGATTTGAAATAGATAATTATGTATATCATTTATGTATAAAGTTTTGATTTTCTTCAGGCACAGTCATTTTCTTTGCTTTAAGCCCCATTTTAGGCTACTGTTTGAAACAGGGTTCCCACGGATCATGGAATTTCTGGGATATCATCATGGAATTTTGAAAGTCTATTCCAGACATGGAAAGTCAGGGGATTTTATCATTTTTGGGGCAGTCATGGAATATTAGGGAATTTTATTGTAGCAGTTTAAAATACATTAATATAAATATATTTCCACACAGAATCGGTGGATGTCTGGTTATTAGCTTTACTGCTTGCTTGAGTAGTTGTGGTTAATACAGTTTGGATACAGTATTATCCATTATTTATTCAATGCCCATTTATTCATCTCCCGCTGTAAAAAAGTAAGAGATTCTTGAAAATGATGTGGCTGCTCTTGGTCGGTATATTGTACCATTCATTATATAGTAAGTCATGGAATTTTACATTTGACTTAGAGAGGGAACCCTGTTGAAATATGCCACAAGCTTTAATGAGTTCAGTAAGGCTTAATAACAAGCTTTAATGAGTTCAGTAAGGCTTAATAACAAGCTTTAATGAGTTCAGTAAGGCTTAATAACAAGCTTTAATGAGTTCAGTAAGGCTTATTAACAAGCTTTAATGAGTTCAGTAAGGCTTAATAACAAGGTGTTGTTTTGTTCTGCAACTTTAAAGTGGAATAGTGCATTTGTTTACCTAATTACTGTATATCTTTTACATGTTTTACATCATTAAATAAAACCTAGCTGCAGAGTCAGTGGAAGAAATAGTTATTATAGTGTTTATTTGCTCTGAGGGTTGTATTTACCTATTTACTTATTTTCACTTAACACATTACCAACTTTGCTCAGGGGTGCCCAAACATGTGCATACAACTGAACATGTATAACAGGCATTTTGTCTTGTTAGAATTGTTTACCCAAGAAAGCCTAATTTATGCAGACTATAGGCCTGGCCTAGTCCAATTATGAGCTTGTTATCTTTTGCCACGGAATAGCCAGGTGAGGTCTATTCGAAAGATAAGTTTGTGGTTAAAGTGGAAACATTTGAAGGGGTAGTAGACCTGTGGGCTACAATGTGTTAATATAGACGACCCTATAAAGAAATGTAGCCTACTTTTGAGTTCAGTAAATGGATGGAATTTTATGAAATCGTGTCCGACTCCGTCATAGTCTATACATCGTCATAATATAATAACAGGTAATATCCCGCAGGACACGTAACAACCAGGATAGTACAAAAAACGCGAACATTCTGAAAAAGGATCAGAATTGCTTTTGCATCGGACTGTGGAGGTAAGAAATAAACAAGCTCAGCCCAGATACTAGGCAGTTTTATTAGAGGAAATTGTGTCTTCTAGATGTAGGATTTAATAAATGAAGTGAAACAAATTATCCTGGGGTGGTTTTACCGTAACGACAGTCCTGTAATTATTAACATGACAAGAAACGTTAAAGTGGTGTAGGCCTATAGCCTAGATGTGGCTTCAGGGTGATGGCATAGTAGCCTACACAAATCAAAAGGACCACTACCTCAGGTTTAAAAAAGGCGATACATACACAGGAACATACAGCACATAAAATATAATCACATAGACAATCATTCAAACCAGTAATACGCTGTAAAGACCTTGTGCTGTTGCAACTTCCCATAAAGTGTCTTGTGCAGTCTATAAAGTGCATTTGAAAGAGGTGCATTTAGTACAGGTTTACTCTGCCAGGTGCCTGAGCATTAAGGAGCCTAATAGTGGCAGGGAAAGTACTGTTCTAAAAGCGGGATGTTTTGCCCCTGAGACTTTGAACTCTCTTTCCAGAGGGCAGTAGTCGGATGAGGGACCTGGCAGGGTGGGAGGGGTCATCTAGCCCTTTCTGCGCTTTATGGCTAGTCCGCGTGGCGTAGATAAAGGCTACAGATGGGATGGCATGTGCTATGATTGTGGATGCGGTGTGCACCACCTTCTCCAACTGCTTCCTCTCTGAAGAGCTGGAGTTACCATACCAAACAGTGATGGAGAAGACTAGCACACTCTACACTGTGGCTCTGTGGAATTGGAGCATTGCAACCCTAGCTGCACCAAACTTCCTGACCTGGCGCAGAAAGTGAAGCCTCTGGTGGGCTTTGTTTATAATGAGGTTGGTGTTGACCTCCCATTTAAGGGACTGACATATGGTGGTGCCAAGGAATTATAAATTGGACACTCCACTACTTGGTCATCAATGATCAGTGGGCTGGGAAGTGAACTAACCTGTTTTTTATCAAATCTATGATTGATTCTTTTGTTTTGTTGACATTTCAAAATAAGTTGTTCCTCTTACACCATCCCCTTAGATTCTAAAGTAAACTGGAATATTTCTACCATAGCAGACTTTCATGTAGTGGGTGTGTGTCCTCCATACATCAGCTGACCATACCAACACACAGCCCAACAGCAGCTCAGTCTGAGCCGCCAGTAAAGGTCAGTGTTTATGAGACGTGCCTTTTCACCTGCTGTGTGTGTATGAAGACATCTTAAGGATTTAAAAGACCACACCTTGCTGAGTCCCTGAGTATCTAGTGAACAACATCCATGAGATTAGCAACAGTTTAGGCCCACTAACCTGCCATATTATGTACATGCCTCTGAACCAACCACATATAGCGTCAATTCCTGAGTATGAAACCCAGATGAGATCATTGTAATTGGTTAATGTGCACATGTGCGTGTGTGCGTGTGCAGGTTTCTGGTACTGGACATGTGGAGGACTGTGGGAGACAGCCTGAAGAAGGAAGGACTTGGTGCCATCACGGTCAAGGTGAGCAGCCATTTTGGGAAGGTCTGATGACAAATTATAAAGAAAAACATTAAGAGTATCAGCTAACACTCTAAAACATGTGGGTTAGGTGTGTGTGTGTGTGTGTGTGTGCGCGTGTGTGTCAGCCTGAGATGCATCCTGGGAAGTGCTGGGCGTTTAAAGGCAGTGAGGGGTTCCTCACCATCGCCCTGTCCCTCCCCGTGCGCGTCACACACGTCACCTTGGAGCACATCCCCAAGAGCCTCTCCCCCACCGGCCGCATCGACAGCGCCCCGCGAGAGTTCACCGCTTACGTGAGTTTCAAAAGCCTCAGACTTTACACTACGGCAATGAAAAAGTATAACTTTCTATAGAGAAAGACCACAAAAGAGCACATTTGTTAATGGTGTGGGTGTGTTGTCTGCTTCCATGTCTTCTTCCAGGGCCTGAGTGGGGAAGTTTCTGGGTAGATTTACGTATGACTCTGATGGCGAGCCCATCCAGACCTTTGAGCTGCCGGTGAGACATCATCAGAAGCCTGCAAACTTTTCTCCATCCTAATTACTGGAGCCCAACGACATCTCTTCAATAGTTAACTCTTTCTCTCTCTCTCTCAGGACTCAGTGAAGGATGTGTATCGTGCGGTGCAGTTGAGGGTTCTCAGTAACTGGGGTAACCCTGAGTACTCCTGCGTCTACAGATTCAGTGTTCATGGCCAGCCACTGCCCCACTGAGAGACACAACCTCACACAACCTCAGCAAAGACTTTATTTTCATTACCCTATTACTTTATTTTCTATAATAATATATTTGTTTTCAAGCTGAAACTATAATGTTTCAAGTGATTTATTTATGATTGTTGAAAATTATGATTATTGTCATGTCATGTTAATTGCCAATGCAGTTCTGTATTGGGGTACACAGCATAAAGACACTGGAAAGGAACAAAGAACATATTTGTATTGTGTAGGCTACATTTTAATGTGGACATTCAGTTTGTAATGTTAGTTAATATTTATTGTTAATTATATAATGTCTACAAATCACTAACACTTTACTTTATCATGATCATTAGATAATATTTCCAGTTTTATGATAGATGCAGAGACCAAATTTCCTTCAGGATCAAAAGAGTATATATACTTAAGTAACCTGATCATATGAAATAAATAAGAGTGTGTTTTCTGATATACCTTTGTGTGTGTGTGTGTACAGTATGTGTGTGTCTGTATATTTGCAAATGCATTGAAACATCACAGGCTGACATGTTATATAGACTACTGTCCCATCCAGTTTTATTTTATTCTTCACTAATCAAATGAATGAATTAGTGAAACACACAGTGAGGTGAATCACACACTAATCCCGGCACAGTGAGCTGCCTGCAACAACAGCAGCGCTTGGGGAGCAGTGAGGGGTTAGGTGCCTTGCTCAAGGGCACTTCAGCCGTGCCTACTGGTCGGGGTTCGAACCGGCAACCCTCAGGTTACAAGTCTGAAGCGCTAACCAGTAGGCCACGGCTGCCCCCTTAGCCAGTGATCAGATCAGCTAGTGATGGACTAGTATTCCCATTCATCTCTGTTGAGCTGAACTGTGGGCCACACCCCTAAAGCCTGGATACACCAGGTTGAGTGCCTCTCCCAGCCTGAATGCACCAGGTGAAGGTAATCAACTAATCAACTGGGTTTGGGGTCACACATACACACACAGAATCACTACAGAGCAGCAGTGGGAGCAAGCAGCATGCCAGTTGAGTGAGATCTGGTGGTTTGGACTGAACACCAAAACTGTTTGTGCAAAACAAAGCTTTCAAGGAAGACGCAGCCGGTGAGCTCTTTGCATTTTCTTGGATGTAACTGGGCCTCGTTTGTTGCATTGTTGTAGTCCATTGCTTGCAAGTCATTTTAATGATTGATTGAATTGTGAACCATACATGTTAGTGGGTAAAACCATGTTGAATAAATATAGTTAAAAATGATTTTATGGTAGCTAAATACAGTTAAAACTAATGCCTTTTAAAATCATGTGTGATGAATGCAATTCAAATGTTATGTATTTAGATGTATCTCTTAAAAGCTGTTGATTAATTGCATGGGTGCTCTGTATTTAATGTGTGTATTTAGGATATTGCTAGACTATTTGCTACCTATTTATAAGGTCTATTTCTGGGCATTGAGAATTTGAGAACTTAATTCTCATGTGTTGTACAGAATGTATTTGTAGTGTTTCCATTTTCTAAGATGGTGTTTGTTTGTGTTTAAAGGTTTTTCACCTGGTTTATACACGTTGCATCAAACGTCTAAATAAAATAAAGAAGAAAAAGAGAGCAAAAGTGTGATGAGTGGAATCCTGTTAAGTCTTCTGGAAATTAGCTGCCTTGTCAAGTGGGGAGTTTTGCACAGTGAAACCTTACAATAGTGAGGGCACTTGACAATCTCTATGGGAGATCAGCCAGTGATGGACTAGTATTCCCATTCATCTCTATGGGAGATCAGCCAGTGATGGACTAGTATTCCCATTCATCTCTATGGGAGATCAGCCAGTGATGGACTAGTATTCCCATTCATCTCTATGGGAGATCAGCCAGTGCATTCAGATCAGGAGGACAGCAGAGAGGGCAGCGACACACACTTCACACAGCGACAGCAACATTAATATCTTAAAATACTCTTCTAATCCCAAGAGTTCAGACGTGATGGCCTACTTCTGGTCACATGTGGGCGTTTAGATCCACTCCCTTCTGCGGAGCAGTGATTCCAAACACTTGCACTTGGAAACCTCGACACGGAGGGCCTTGCAGTGTGAGTTGGCCATTAGGGCTGCTGACACGTAGTCTCCTCAGAGTGATTAGGCCCTTAGTCAGTGCAGTTATGTTTTTGGGAAGAGAAAAGTAGAGAAATAAAGAAAATATGTTTTTATTGTGTCATAGGCCTACATTTTTTATAAATTACGACATTATGTTTATTTATGATGTTAAAATTAATATTTATTGTTAATTGTCAACAAAACACTATGTCCAACCTTATTTCACCTGAATATGGAATAATTAAGTGTGTTTTCATACGTGTCTACATCAGTGTGTGTGTGGACATGCACACATCTTTGGATAGGCTATATGCAAATGGAAAATTTGGCAGCTCTGTTGGGTCTGTTTTAGGTCCTGTGTGGACATTTTATATGCTGTCTCATGCAGTTGCATGTTTTTTTTCTTGGCTAATTTACTGAAGAGACATTGCCTTGTCAGAAAATAGGATGTAATGTGTACACATTATAGGCTATTGTACTACAGTGATTATGAATGACTCTGGCAGAATAATCATAGTATTTGAACAGCAGGGGGCGAACTCTAGCCAACTCATTGTAAAAAGCTGATTGTAGCCAGGGAATCAAGTACAGAAAGTAAAAGTTTTTCTGGAACTCAACTCAGTGCAACGCGGACCCGGTCGCCGTACAGGTAGGCAATGTTAGCTCCCCATCTCCTTATTTAGCCTTTGGCGGTTTTATCCGAAGCGATTTAATACAATGCACATATATCCTTTAAGTAGGCATGAAGCCGTACGCTCTGTTTATCGTTTCCTGTCGCTAACTTAGCATAGGCTAGCCTACATACATATGTCCATGCCATTCTCTCCACGCGCGGTGAGGAGAGGCAGCTGGAGTGTCCCACCACCTGTCTCGCTACTATACAGACCAGACCAGACTGCGGACATCTGCACACACCATCTACAAACACCATCAAGTGGGCAAACAAGTTCGGTTCGGCAGGATTGGCGTGCTGCGTTTCTACAAAAAAAAACGCTATTTCCGGGTAAACGTAACTGCAGACAGGACAAAGTTCAGAGCACTGTCAACGTATGTATCGACCACTTTTAGTCGCTTTGTGTTTTCCTTACGGCTCCGACTCCGACTCAACATGTTGAATTGCCTGCAAAGAAGTTGCTGGAGATCTGTCGACGTTACAGCGGTGCTGCGGACACTGCAACGATTGGAGCCACATACGCGCATCGGCTTCCGCGTAAAGATCAATTAGGGCAGCGTTTCTCAAACTGTGGGTCGCGACCCACATGCCAGGTGGGGCGCGAACTGACGTGAAAAACAGGAGTTTTTTATTTCTTTTTTTATCTGTAGCCTGGGCCCAGGTAGCACTAGTGATGTGCCCAATGAAGCGAGGCTTCGGAGCTTGTGTCGAGCAGAAAGGGGCGTGCCAGATGAAGCCCCGGTTCGAGGCTTGTGTCGTTTCCATAAAAATCACGTGACTGATGACAAACGAGGCCTCGGTTTGTGAGTGTGACGTCTGAAGCTTCGTTTGGGACACACACCCACGTGACTGCTTCGGAATCTGATTCAAAGGCTTTGAATTGCGCGAACCAGGGCACCCGCTCTAGTGTCGGAATGAGTTGTGTTGTATTGCAAGAGCCAGGCGAAATTTGTGGGTATAGCCCTGATTTATATAGGATGCTTTCTCTGTTTGTGAATTTACGTTCTTTTCTTTCCGGAAAATGTCCATAATCCATAATATCATGCACATATAGAAATAAAGAAGAAATAGCCTAGGCCTAGCCTAAAGCTTTGCCATTTAGAACAATGACATTCAAACGTGTCTGCGTTGCAATCTTGTCTCAACTTCAATCATGTCATTTAAAAGCAATACAGGCTAATAATTTCTATGTAGGCCTAACAATAATGGCTGACATAATTTTTTCCTTTTATTGAAAGTTTGATTCATGAAACGTCAAACTATGTCAGGCCATGTAGGGTTTGGTTTAATTAGGCGCCTGGTCGTTTCCTTTTCACTCTCGTCCATAGCGTGTTGAGGTTGATAATACTTCGTCCTGGTTCAGAAGCTAAGTAGTGTCTACTGCGGTCGTCAAGTGGATGGGAGACCGATTGGATCATTGACTGGGATAACATGATTTCACGCCTCCACGGAAACACCAATCTTCACGTGATAACGAGTGACGGGATTATGTTGCCTAATCGTATTTTATTGTATTGAATTGAGACAAACAGAAATGCACATTTCTTGCAACACTTTTAATGTAATGAATGAGAACATTTCGAAGCTTTGGCATTGTGTTGAACGTTGTAGGCATTCTTTTCACTAGTCCGTGACTGCGGGGCTTTATGCAACCAGATGTCGCTGTGTTTTCCTTATCTTCCATGTTTCGAAGCTTCGACACATTACTCGGCACATTAGGGAATTGTGCCGAGTAGCGCTCGAGGCTTCATTTACCCATCACTAGGTAGCACCCAATGCGCAATGGACGCACTGTGTTATTCACAGGGAAGCGCTCGTGTCAAGGCAGCTTAATTAGTCCCGACCTATATGAGATTTTGAACGTTGTTGTGAGAGTGGTGAATTTCATTAAAACCCAGCCCTTAAAAGCGCGTCTATTCTCCGCACTTTGCGAAGAGATGGTAGCTGACCAAAAGGCTGTACGGTTTCACAGCGAGGCAAGGTGGCTTTCCCGAGGTAAAGTGCTGTCGCGCGTTTGAGCTCCGAGTCGCCTCTTCTTGGAGGAAGAGCGCATGTTTGAATCTGCAAGCACGTTCACTAATGAACATTTCTTGACGAAGCTGGTCTATCTTAGCGATACATTTGAGTTAAATGTCCAGTTACAAGGCAAAGACTAGCACCTACCTCACCTAGCAAATAGGATTACTGGATTCACCAAAAACACTTGAGTATGGGACAGGCGCCTCGATCGCGACAGTATATGCCTTTGAGATTTCTGAGCGAAATCGCTGAAACGTCTGATTGGGAGTCACTGGGAGTGATCCCATGTATTAAACAGTAGGCCTACATCACATCCCTGCAAAGTTTATTTCAAAAATATTTCCCAACCAGCAGTGATCAGTATGACTGGATTATGGATCCATTAATGCAGCATGTTGGTATTTCATTGAATATATTGTACAATGCTGTAAAATGACCTATGCTTCCTAATATGTTGCTGGAAAACAGAAATATGTGTCTTATGTATATATTATATATGCAGCACCAGCTGATTTTAACTCTGTTGAAGAGGATATATTTAGAACTTAAATAAAATTTATTTTATTAAAAATAAATTTGACAATTTTAAGCTTGACCTACCACTTTCTTAGAGCGATGAGGGACAGGTGGGGCTCGAGAATGCCCCCTTGATCAAAGTGGGGAATGAAAGAAAAAGTTTGAGAACCACTGATCTAGTTTGTTAATTACAACAGTCACGAGTTGGGTCGCGATAGTCTGTCATTTTTAAAAAGTGGGTCCCCAGAAAAAAAGTTTGAGAAACACTGGACTAACGGCAGATATTGCGCAAAATTTTGGTTTATGGCTATGGTTTAAATGTCCTTCCTATTCATTAACATGAACATGATGCCTGACGAAATAAATGACTATAATGTTTAATAAACCATTAGATAGATAGATAGATAGATAGATAGATAGATACTTTATTGATCCCCAGGGGAAATTCAAGAATTCATTGTAGGCATACATTTAACAAGTTATCATTATATCACATCAATTAAGTGTTTTCTGTAGGCTAGCCTACTGTGTGACATGCTTTCCACTACAGCATAAAAATCAACAATAGGCTATCAACACGTTTGCAGTATCACACGTTTGCAGTATCACTGTTGCAGAAATCACATACAAGAAGGCATCCTCTTGATTGTACATTTTTGCACATTCCAACATAAAGAAGCAGCATGAGGAAACTTGTTGTTTTTCGGCCTTATGTTCTAACTACTTTTATGAGTCTGCAGTATCACTATTGGGGAGGTTATAAGGTTGCACTGATTCGGGTGTATAGGGTAGTGGCACTATACTGGATGGTATATCGGTCAGAATATATGACGAAGAAAAGATGGGGTTTAACTCTGTATTGTTCCAGCATTGATATTCAGTTGCCAATATGCACACACATGTATACATATCACATACATATATATAGTCTGAAAGAAAATAACAAAATACAACTTAGATTCTAATTCCTTGCGAATAATCTTTCTGCAGCTCATCATACATAAATGCACTAGTATGCTTATCATCTGAAATAGTAGGCTAGTAACACATACAACACGAATTCCCTTCAAATTAAGAAGCAGAACTTTAGTTCGTGACTATAACTATTCCATGGTCAATGTTGCCATCTAGCGGCTTAAAACGGTACTGTGTAATGACGTTAACGGCACATGTACAATCTTTTCTCCGTTCGGAGATGCTACGTTCTTACAGCAGTCTAAACACCAGGTGGTAACACATGAACTATTACAATCTCCTAGAACAGTTACACTATATTACTTCAAGGAAATTACAGCAAGAGCAAGTTTAACTACGTTAGCAACTTCTTGCATACCAGTATGGATTAACTCGATATTAACATTCTACAAACTTACTTTTCATCAATGACTCGACACTCAGGATATCAACAGGAATAACAGGTAAATAACTATACTTTCTTGGAGCACCAAACTTGCACGTCTGCTCATTACTGCAGGCACTGGCAGAGAGAAAACTAAACAGGAAATACGTAAATCTAACAAAGAAAATATCGCGACAAATGATATATCGCGGCAAATGCACGGAACAGTCCAAGCCTTTTCTACCATAGACATATACACTAGATGTCGCCTTGAATACTGCTGTTCATTGGAACGAATGCGTCAATCGAGACGCCATCTTGCTTCAGTGATCCACTCCTCTATAATGCATTAGCGTCAATCTGGGCAAAGATCTAGCGAAAATAAAATCACCATAAATCGTCAAAATCTCAAGCAATTATCTAGTTTTTTGGGTTGTTCCAACTGACAGGCATGTATTTATGGTTGAGTCTAGAGAAAACTAAGCTTAAGACGATCATAAAAATACATTTTACCCGTCTAGCCCCATAGACTCCCATTCATTCTGCACTAGCTAGCGGCGGCCCCTAGAGGAACAATGAGTAAACTGCAACCAGGTTCGATACAATGAAAGTAAACAGGCTCTTCTAGACAGGCTCTGGTTGAGGCCACATACCCCTCGTCTCGTTTACTCATGTAAGTTGTAATCTCACCAGAAGTTGCTGTAGATCTGTAGAACATTTACCTCTGCTACTACATAGGCTACGCCAGTCGTTACTTTTATAATCATGGGTCAGTGCCATGGGCAAACGAGATGTAGCTGAATTCATAAATGACAAAGCCATGAAAGGTGATTTTCTTACGTTTCAACAACAAAGAAGCCGATCTGCCATCATTGTGAGAAGTTCCCAAATTTGTCGCTAATCGCTAAAAAGGTTTTCTATCGCTGGGGATGGCCAAACGTCGCTAAATAGGTAACGCTGACAATACAGGAGAACTAGTTTAGCGCTTCAGATCCCTGTACAAAGATGGCGGCGGTGTTGACGCATGCTGAGAAGCAGAAGGCGACATCTAGTGTATATATCTATGCTTTTCTACAATCACCGTACAGTTGTTACAAGAGGGTCTGGCATCCCTTTGTTATGATGCACTTCCTGCGATGGTCACTCGTCTCTAAATAGGCTTGTTCGTCTTCATGCAAATCTGTGCAGATCTGACTTGATGTGATGCATGCTGGGTTGAACACAATGCATACTGGGATGGATGCAATGCTTACTGGTATCACCATGTCACATGACCTCAAAATATCGCAGGAGTCTTAGCCTGCAGACAGATCTTGCAGTTGCCTTCCACAATCTGCACGAGCTGAAACACGCCCTCATGACGTCAGTTCAAAGACGTGATGGGGGCATTTGGGAGGAAATCTCCTCATGACGATTTTGACGGGTCTCATGCTGCTTCCTTATGTTGGAATATGCGAAAATGAACCAAAATCGAAGGGATACCATGTGATTTCTGCAACAATGGTAGGCTAGACTACTGAAAACTTTTGGATATTCTGTTATTTTCTGCTGTTGGTTAAATTGATAGACACACATATAGGGAAAACACTTGATATGGAATATATGTGCTACAATGCAGGCCTGTTAACTGTATGACAACAGTGGTTTATTTAAACAACATCATAAGAATTTATTTCGTCAGTCATCATGCTCATTTTAATGAGAAAGAATGAAAGTTACAGTATGCTGTATTTATTGCAAACAAAATTCCGCAATATCTTCCACGATGTCTCCCGCGAGTCACATCAGGCAGACTGTAGCCTGTCTGTCCGGGATGAGCTGCCCTCTGTTGTAGCTCCTCCTGGCTGGCCTCTGAAGATCACGTTGATACAGAAAGCCAGACAAAGTCAGACGCAGTTGATCTCGAACAAGCCTAATGTTTGGTCACCGCTATTTACCGATTTCCAGCTGCCATTGACTTACATTGAACACATGTAAACAAAACGTCAATTACGTGCTCAAACTAACGCCGCTGACTTATGCCAGCAACCATTTCACTTTGATAATAAACAACATTTTGGTACAGTATATATAGAGCATGAATAACAGAATTTGGCTTAAGCAGTAAGGAGAAATTTTATGCAAAGTGTCAGCCCTTAAGACAGTGCCCATTGCCTAAATTTGTGGTCGCTTAATGTCGAATGTCAGAGTAATTACATTCCAAAACGTACCTTAATGATACTCTACAATTTATAAAGGAACTAAGATTAAAAAGAAAAACACGATATATCAGATGGATTACATGAATACTTGAGAAGGAAGTACAAGATTATTCGACGGTCGCTTCTTTTCTAATATAATTGGCTACAATATGTATTTCAGGCGACTAGATGGCGGCATTTCACTGCATTTCGGGCCTTTTTTGGATGTATAAGCAAGCAGTAAAATGGTGTCATCTGGTGGCCGTGCAGCGCAATAGCGCCATGAAATATTTAATTTAACAGGAAATTACGGTAGAACTCTTGTTTTTTCTTACTAATTGTTGGTGTAATCCCTCTGACATACTGCGTTTTTCTTTTTAAATTTCGTTCCTTTATAAATTGTGATGCAATATGAAGGTATGTTTTTGAATGTAATTACTCTGACAAGAAAGGGATAACGGCCACCAAGGTAGTGACTCATGGACAAGGGGAAATGCAATCCACTCCCCGTCACAAAGCGGCAATTTTCTTCCTCCCGAGATTTCTCCACGTTGCTTGATCCAAATTCTGTTATTTTTGCTGTATATAAGTGAAATGGTTGCTGGCATAAGTCAGCGGCGTTAGTTTGAGCACATTGACGTTTTGTTTACATGTGTTCAATGTAAGTCAATGGGAGCCGTAAAGATTATTTCTCCGGATTGCGAGACGGCGGTCTTGTGTCTGTGTGTCTACAAAGAATTCTACATCAAATCAGAAATGCTATCAATAGGGATAAAGGCCTAAAATGGTGCACTGCCATCAGAAAGTAGTCGGACTTTGTTTGTGTTCTTGCTTTAATGAATCTTGTTGTTTTCTTTATCACTTTCAGGGTCTGTTGCATTCCATAAAGGTGTACCACAGACAGATGTTAGGAGCTAAGAGAAAGATACAGAGAGAAAGACAAACATGAGTAAAAGGAAGTGGAGAGGGGACATCACCAGCGAGAGGAAGGAATGGGAGGAGGAAGAGGAAGATCAAGCAGGACCTTCCTCTCAAGTCAAACGCACTCAGAAGGAAAAGAATCTACAGCCATCCATGTCTCGTAAGTGTACATTTACTTTGATTATATTTGCTTCCTTACTACACGGACTTACAGTTTTACTTTCTGGAATCTGACTTTACATTTATTCATTTAGCAGACACTGTTGTCCAGAGTGACTTACATATGTCAACTATATCACAAGGGATTACATTGTCCCCAGAGCAACTTGGGTTTGTGCCTTGCTCAAGGGCACAACGGTGGAAGCCAGGAATTGAACCCACAATTTGTTTAGGTTACTGCACGCTAGCCCAGCTCCTTAACCACTACACTACCACCACCACAAAGGTTGTTGATCTCTGGTCAATAGTGGATCAGTTAACTTCCTCCTGAAGAAGTGTGCTGATTGGCTGGAATAGTGAATGTCAAGGTCCAAATCTAGAGTAGACAAACACTGTTCCAGTTGGTTTCCCATTTCAGAGCTCAGACCGTGATTTTTGAGTGCACACACAGAATAGACAGCTAGAGCAGTGTTTCTCAAACTTTTTCAGACCAAGGACCACTTAACCAATAAAAAAAACCCTCACGGACCACCTAGCTAAAAAAAACAAACAGTTGATCTACTTCAACAGTATATTACACAATAGGCCTACTCACTGAACCACTTAATGTCTTTGCACCTTGCTTATTGTGTCAGAGAATTCAATTAATACGATTTAAATTTGTGTAGCTTACATAGGCAGCGTTGTTGCAGAACTGTTTGGATTTACATACAAGTTGGTTCAATATTGCAAACAACTCATCTATATTATATTTTACCACGTCTGCTCGCGGACCACTTGAGATAGCTTACGGACCACCAGTGGTCCCCGGACCACACTTTGAGAAACACTGAGCTAGAGGATCACAAGCGGCAAGTAGCTACATTTGACAAAAAGTGTATTTGGATTCACAGACTGCCCTCCACAGTGCTCTAACGTTAGGACTACATAAATACACTGTATCAACTGTGTGTGTGTGTGTGTGTGTGTGTTTCCAGACGAGATGGACTATGATCCAGATGGGAAGAAGAAGAGGAGCAGAGACTCCAAAGTGGGCGTGTCTTCATCTGACTCTGACAGGTCAGTCTTTATGGAGGGCAGAAAGTATTGTGACTAGTGTTGGAGTGGAGGTTTGGATGTGACTATAAGACACTAGTGTTGGAGTGGAGGTTTGGATGTGACTATAAGACACAAGTGTTGGCGTGGAGGTTTGGATGTGACTATAAGACACTATAGTGTTGGAGTGGAGGTTTGGATGTGACTATAAGACACTAGTGTTGGAGTGGAGGTTTGGATGTGTCTATAAGGCACTAGTGTTGGAGTGGAGGTTTGGATGTGACTATAAGACACTAGTGTTGGAGTGGAGGTTTGGATGTGACTATAAGACACTAGTGTTGGAGTGGAGGTTTGGATGTGACTAGAAGATAGGAAGTAAAGGAACATTATTGTCTGAATGTGTATTTTACATCTGTTTTTTATGATATGCATGATTTTCTTATTTAGTTATGAATTGCATAATGTTATTTCCAGTGTTCATTTGAACATAGTGTAACATGCACACATGGCTTTTCTGAGGGAGATTAAGTTGCTACAGCAATCATATGTGTGTGTACTACAGTGTATGTACTATACCGCTGACGTGTGTGTGTGTGTGTGTGTGTGTGTGTGTGTGTGTGTGTGTGTGTGTGTGTGTGTGTGTGTGTGTGTGTGTGTGTGTGTGTGTGTGTGTGTGTGTGTGTGTGTGTGTGTGTGTGTGTGTGTGTGTGTGTGTGTGTGTGTGTGTGTGTGTTGATCAGTGTGGTCTTTCTGAGGGAGATGTGAGAACACTCACCTTTTAGTGTCATGTTGTGTTAACAGTGTCCAGCAGGGGGCGTCAGGCACAGAGTCCAAGAGGACAGACGAGATGCAGAGGGACTCTGTAGAACACAGGTGAGATCATGGATCAGGACATTCTGTCAGGCAGTCTCCAAAACCTTGGGTCCAATACTGATACCGATACTGGCATTGGGGATGGGGCCGATACTGGGCCCATATACTCATACTCATACATAATCACCAATACCACCCACCGATACCACCTCATTACACCGTTGCCCCTAAATCATAGTAGCTTAGCTGCTGCTCTTAAGAAACTGCCACTATGCTTTCATGTACTGTAGCCTGCTCGGGGATAAGTCGCCTACAAAACAAACTTTGTCGAGTTTCCGTTTCAGTGGATTAATCTAATTTGCATAGGGTTTTGTTAACTCACATTTTGTCAATTTTACTGAGAAATATGTCACCCTTTCCTGCCTCAACTCCAGACTGTAACGTTAGGCGGATCATTATATGCTCCAAGACTGAAGTCAGCACCCAATTCACTTCAACTGTAGGTCATGAGCAACAGGCAGATGCAAGACATATTGTGTGAGAAATCACCACTGTATTCAATGGCCAATAGCGTAAACAATGCATAAATCACCTTCACTAAATCTGCTTTGGCAGCGATCAGTAAACGCACTCTGCGGCAGTAGCACTAGTACTCTCTCACATACTTGCTCTCACTCGACCCACACACTGAAAGCAGCCACACCACCTTTACACTCTCTACAGTCTAGGGTGATGGGTGATCATGTTTGTTGTGAGAGACTGCAAAATAGTCTAGTTAATAATTTGTTTAAGTAAGATGTGGAGACTTCTTTTAGACAAAATTTCTTTTTCTTTTGAAATATCCTGCTAGTTTATATTTTATTTGATATTCATTATTATTTATATTTACTTTAGGCTTATTGTAACAACCATGAAACATGTTCCAATTCATCGCAATTTGATGCTAGTTATTTTGTGGTAGAAATATCAATATCGGTACTCGTTATCAGCAAGTACACAAATGTAATGGTATCGGTTCATCCCTAAGAATGGCTATTCTGAACGCTGCATTCATTGTTACTGTAACCTAATGACATTTATTCTGTTTATGTGTTGTATGTAAAGGAACCCGTATGTCTTAATAATGAGCATATGAGTCAAATAATCTCTACTGTCTGCCATCCCCCTGCAAACCATCTCCATGTATGCCAGTGTGTGTTAGTGTACAATCTCCCTGCATGTTCACATTACATTACAGTATGAGCCTTTTCACATTACATTACTTTAATCATTTTAAATTAATTCATATGCATTCTGAATCTAGCAGAGCTAATGTAGGAATATTGTGATGATACTTTGTTAACAACAGAGGTGTATTTGTGATTCTGTCATTGATCCAGATGGACACCAGAGGAGGCAGAGGTCCATGAGAAATTCAGATCCACATTGAAGAGCACGTTTCAGCATCTGGTTGAGGGAATACCTAATCTGGGAGAATCCAGACTCCTCCAGGAGATCTACACAGATCTCTACATCACAGAGGGAAGAGGAGGGGTCAATGATGAACATGAGGTCAGACAGATAGAGAGAGCATCCTGGAGAGAAGCAGCACGAGGCAGACCAATCAAATGCAGTAACATCTTTAAACCCTTATTGGACGATGATTGGTCTGGTCGGATTTTTTGGATGCATCATCAGACTCAAAGAGAACACAAACCCATCAGAACAGTGCTAACAAAGGGAGTGGCTGGCATTGGGAAAACAGTCTCTGTGCAGAAGTTCATCCTGGACTGGACTGAAGGAGAAACCAATCAGGATGTCCACTTCATATTTCCTCTTCCTTTCCGAGAACTGAACCTGATGAAGAACAAGAAACTCAGTCTGGTGGAGCTTATTCAACACTTTTTCCCAGAAATTAGAGATTCAAAAATCTTCACCAGCTCAAAGCACAGAATCATGTTCATCTTTGATGGTCTGGATGAGTGTCGACTTAATCTAGATTTCCATTCCAAGCTGAGTTGTTGTGATGTGACAGAGCCAGCCTCAGTGGACGTGCTGCTGACAAACCTCATCAAGAAGAATCTGCTTCCCTCTGCTCTCCTTTGGATCACCACCCGGCCAGCAGCAGCCAGTCAGATCCCTCCTAAGTGTGTGGACCAGGTTACAGAAATAAGGGGATTCAATGACCCACAGAAAGAGGAGTACTTCAGGAAGAGAGTCAGTGATGAGAACCTGTCCTTCAAAACCATCAGACACTTGAAGTCATCCAGGAGCCTCTACATCATGTGCCACATTCCAGTCTTCTGCTGGATTTCAGCCACTGTGGTAGAGAGAACATGTGAATCAGAAAAACTAGAAATGCCAATAACTCTCACTCAAATGTACACTCACTTCCTGATCATTCAGACAAGCATAAAAAATACCAAGTACACAGAGAGAAAAGAGACAGATGAAGAGATGATTTTTAAACTGGGGAAACTGGCTTTCCAACAGCTGGAAGAAGGCAATCTGATCTTCTATGAGGAAGACCTGAAAGAATGTGGCATTGATGTTACAGAAGCATCAGTGTACTCAGGAGTGTGTACTCAGATCTTCAGAGAGGAGTCTGGGCTGTACCAGGGGAAGGTGTTCAGCTTTGTGCACCTGAGCATTCAAGAGTTTCTTGCAGCTTTATATGTGTTCCTCTGCTTTGAAAACAGAGAGAGAAGCATGACTGACCAACATCAAACCTCTCAGCTCTCTGCCCTATTCAGAGCTGCAACACTGCATGATCTACACAAGACTGCAGTGGACCTGGCCTTACAGAGTGAGAATGGACACCTGGACCTTTTCCTCCGCTTCCTTTTGGGCCTCTCACTGGAGTCCAATCAGAATCTATTAATGCACCTACTGCCACAGACAAGAAGTCAACCACAGAGCTCAGAGCAAACAGTCCAGTATGTCAAACAGAAGATCAGAGATCAAAATAATTCAGGCAGAATGATCAACCTGTTCTACTGTCTGAATGAGCTGAATCGCCATGCTGTAGTGGAGAAGATTGACAGGAGCTCTAGAACTCTGTCTGTAGACACGCTCATACCAGGAGAGTGGGAGACTAGGAGATTTACATTTAAGATTCCAGAGGAGCAGCTGGATGAGTTTGACCTGCAGAAGTATATAAAGACACCAGAGATTGATCAGACTGAACTCCTCAGTCCAGATGAAGTTCTTCAGAGGCTGGTTCCAGTGGTCACATCAGCACTGTAAGTAAACCTGTAATCTGGGACATTGTGTGTGCAGGACACCCTATGATCAGGGCCACCACAATGACAATATCCTGTCATCCCAAATGCCACTCTAGTAATGAGCTTAGAGCTAATTTTTAGTTTAAATTTAGTTTTGTTTGTGATGTTTGGTGTTGAGATTTGCAACAGTAAAGGTAATGCAAGTGTCAAAATCTAGTAGATTCTTAAACCCATGAAACAGTGAGGTGAGAAAGCAGATTTTATTCAGTGGTTTTGTTCTCCATTAAGCTACAGTCTGATCTCCACTCTCCAAAGATTTTATTCAATTTCAATTTATTGTGCTTATATAGCGCCAAAACATTACACATGTATCATGGCGCTTTACAGAATGTAGGCAATCAGAGAAAAAGAAGAGGAAGAAAGAAAGAAGGAAGGCCCATGGGTAACAAGGGCGAGAAAAAAAACTCCCTAGAATGAGTTTATCACATCATCAGTAGTATCACCAAGAAAAAATCAATACAGGAAAGCTTGGATTTCTGTGGCTTTTTCTTAGTGAACATGTACATCACTAGGGCTGGATGATTTGCGATAATATCGCGATGTGATCAAAACCAATTTTATAACCGCAAATACTGCGATTGCACTCTGATCACGGATTGGCAACTGCGCGTGCAATATGCGACATCACCAAAGCCCTTATCAGTGTGACTATAGTTGCCTTCTTCAAAGTGCAGTAGAGGGAGCTACTTGTTGAAAATGAATCTCTTCATGACCTTTTGCTAGATTATTGTCCCTGGTTCCTAGTTCCTTTCTCTTACTCCCCTGTGCTGCTACTCTCACTGGTAACGTTGTTAACTTCTCCAGCTGACTATTCTCAACTGTTTAGGCTACACAGCCATTCGCTGCAACTTTCGCTGAAAACTTCATTTACAGTATCCAACTGATTATTGGCTGTAGAGTACAGTGATAAGAGAATGCAACTGCCATATCTGAAGGGGTTGGTGGTGCAAATATTTAATGTCACAGTTCCAATTAATTAATAGTAGACTAATATTATCTGTGAGTAGTTGACAAGTTGTGTTCTAACATTATCTTACCAAATAAGGTTCTTACATGCATGTTGCTATTTGCTGGTAGCGTTGCCTGTTTAAAGAGTTTTAACTCTGTGATTGATTTTGTAAGGATAAGAACAATGTTGTTCATTTGCATGCATAAGTATTGAACTTCATTTGCACTGCAGTGTTGATGATACTTTAGTGAACACTGAGCTGAACGGTCATTCGACCGTGTTGCAAGATTGTTTTGACTCATAATGTGCACGGAGGGGAAGGAGGGTGTGTGTGTGTGTGTGTGTGTGTGTGTGTGTGTGTGTGTGTTTGTGTGTGTGTGTGTGTGTGTGTGTGTTTGTGAGACAACGAGACAAGTAGGCCTACCCTGGCTGTATCAGTTTTCTGACGCTGCATGTAGGTTAACTAATGTAAAAAGACCACATGACATACTGTAGTAATGAAATAGAAACATAATGTGGCGGTCACATAAAGGGGCACAGATTTTATTTGAGGGGGCACTTGTTTTCAAGGCTGGAAGTTCAACAATTATACTAGCCTTTTGTGATTAAAATAATATGTTTTTCATATCAATTTAAGTATCACCTAATGTCATCATAACAAGGGCCTGGCTTCCAGGAAAGAACATTTATGTTTAAGAAGACACAAAGGAGCTTCGGCGCTCAGGAGACTTCAGATACCTTATTCAGGTGCTCTTCTGTGATAGGTCAAGTGAGAATCCAAGAAAGAAATTGCAGATGCACTCTGAGGTTGAAAAATTATTCAGGGCATATTGGCCTTCATCAGGGCATATGGCCGTAGCACATAGGCCCATGTGCTTTTTACCAGTTCTTGTCATGTTAAATTAATTTCAATTTCAATGTAATTGTGCTTATAGAGCGCCAAAACATTACACATGTATCATAGCGCTTTACAGAGTGTTAGACAATCAGAGAAAAAAAAAAAAAAGAAAAGAAAAGAAGGCCCATGGGTAACAGGGGTAACAGGGAAAAACTCCCTAGAATTGGAGATACATATAGGAAGAAACCTCGAGCAGATCCACGACTCAAGGGCCTGACCCATCTGCCTAGGGTCAAATACAGGACAGTAAGGTCTGTATACATGACAAATGCATATGATAGTCAGGTGTAGAGAATAGGACATGGTGTTTAAAGCCACCTGAGGTGAAAGTTACAAGAGGTGGGATGATTACATATCCGGTATGATAATGTATTAATCCTAATTTAGTGTCAGAAAGTTCAAATAGTCCAGCGTTGGAATTGTCCAGGGGAAAAGGAGTTGTCAAAGGGCATGTGGTGGGTCGGCAGTACGGGCCAGGAATCCGGGCAGAGTTGTCATAGGCAGGTGATGGGTCGCTAGGCTGTACGGGCCAGGAATCCAGGTAGGGGGACAGTAGTAGGCGATGATAGGGCAGTCATAGGGGTGGGACTTCAGGTGAGATGATAGGGCAGTCATAGGGATGGGACTTCAGGTGAGATGATAGGGCAGTCATAGGGATGGGACTTCAGGTGAGATGATAGGGCAGTCATATGGATGGGACTTCAGGTGAGATGATAGGGCAGTCATAGGGGTGGGACTTCAGGTGAGATGATAGGGCAGTCATAGGGGTGGGACTTCAGGTGAGATGATAGGGCAGTCATAGGGGTGGGACTTCAGGTGAGATGGGTGAGAAGAGGGCCAAGCACACGGATGGCTGATGACTGGTGATGATATAACTCACAAGTGAGCTAAGGGGGAAGAAAGAGAGATGTAGAGTGGGTTAGTAATTCAAAATGGTTAATGTCAATAAGTAATCAGTGGTACTATATATTGATACAGTATACCATAGTGAGAATAGGCAAGAGAGGGAGAGTTGAGAGAGAGAGAGAAGGGGAGAGAGAGGGGGGGGGGGTTGTACGGTGTGGCACATGAGAAGTCCATGACAGCACTATGCTATAGCAGCATGGTGAGGGGTAGTCGACACCAGCGCAGGTATGGTCAGTCACCACCAAATTAAAGGCTTTTTAAATAATGTTGCAACATCAGAGTGCCTCTGCAATTTCTTTTTCAGTTTATGTTTAATTTAGGGATTTCTGGATATTCATCTATGTTTTACTACAGCTGAGTACACCACAGGGTTGCAACAACTCGAGATAGGAATCATGGCGGGATGTACCATCTCCCCACTTGCTTTTACAATGGCAATGGAGGTCATCATTAGGGCCTCAAAATGGGTAGTGGGTGGGGAGAAGTTGCAGGGAGGGCCACGCCTCCCCCCAATTAGGGCCTTCATGGACGACATGACAACCTTGACGTCAACCGTTCCATGCACCAACAGGTTGCTGGATAAGTTAAATAGCAATCTGCAATGGGCCAGAATGAAGGTGAAGTCAAGTAAGTCTAGGAGTCTCTCATTTGTTAAAGGGAAGGTAATAGATAAGAAGTTTGCTATAAATAAAGAGGTGATTCCCACAGTTCTGGAGAAACCAGTGAAGAGTCTGGGAAGGTGGTATGATACAAGCCTTAGTGATAAATCACAGGTTGAAGACTTGAGACAGGTCACTAGGCAAGGTATTGCAAAAATTGACAAGTCAGGGCTGCCAGGTAAGCTCAAGCTGTGGTGTCTGCAGTTTGGTTTATTGCCTCGGCTAATGTGGCCATTGACAGTTTATGAAGTTCCTCTGTCAAAGGTAGAGATGTTGGAAAAAATGGTCAACTCCTTTGTCAGAAAATGGCTCGGAGTCCCACGCTGCTTAAGCAGTGTAGCCTTGTATAGGAAGGGCATTGTAGAGTTGCCAATATCTAGTCTGACAGAGGAATTTAAGTGTGCTAAGGCTAGATTGGAAATGACTCTTACTCAGTCCAAGGACCCAGTGGTGAGGAGAGTTGCATCCACAGTTAGTGCAGGGAGGAAGTGGAACCCAGAACAGGCAGTTAAGCATCTCAATCAGCATTGAGGCATAGGGATGTAATGGGCCATGTGCAGCATGGGCAGTGGCACTATTCAACACACACACACACACACTCTACTTTTGTGTGTATTTATGTGTGTATTTGAATGATGATGATGGAATGCAGTCTGGAG